>NW_012100209.1:5567650-5573448 GCF_000951045.1 Mandrillus leucophaeus | reverse complement strand
CCACGCTGCCTGCTTAGGTTCGACTACGGGGCAAAAAGAACAGACTCCTGCAAAGGAAGAACCCCGAGGGTTGGATATTTGGGAATGACGTCCTTTGCAGTGCCAAGTTCGCAGATGCTGCACTTGGCTTTCTCCTCCCTCCTGGGGAAGAATTGATGTTTACTTCTGCCCACTCTCCGGGCTGCATTATCCAGAGATTTCGGGGACTAGGCTACCTGAGATTTTAGAGCTTCTACTGGATCATCCTTTTGGAAAAAATTATCAGTTACAATAACGTCTATCCGGTCCGGGTGCGGTGGCTCACACCTGTAATCCCAGCCCTTTGGGAGGGCGAGGAGGGTGGATCACGAGGTCAGGAGATCAAGACCATCCTGGCCAACATGATGAAACCTCGTCTCCACTAAAAGTACAAAAATTAGCCGGGCGTGGTGGTGCGCGTCTGCAGTCCCAGCTACTCGGGAGGTTAAGGCAGGAGAATCGCTTGAACGGGGAGGACTAGCTTGCAGTGAGCCGAGATCCTGCCACTGCACTCCAGCCTGGCAACAGAGGGAGACTCCGTGTCAACAACGACAACAACAACAATAATAATAACAATAATGTCTATCCATGTTCTTTAAAAAAGTTTGACTTCACGATTCTTTGTCAATTTGGTTGGCTTTCTCAATAAAATAACAGAGAAACATCAAATACCTTTTGTTTCTTTTGTTTTGTTCGTTGTTGTTGTTTTAGGATTAAGACTAAGTCAGAGGTCTGTGGCTGGGTAAGGAGTGCGGATAGGAAAGAAGCCAGTACTCCTCCCGCTTACATTCCTTGATTCCTCAACCCAAGCACATACTTGGTAGGACTGTCTTTGGCCAAAAGCTGTTATCTTTCCAAGTTCTTCCTGAGCTCTGACAAGTGCCTGGGAAGTGGTGTTGTAGTTCCCAACTCTACAAATTGTTGTTCTGGAGGGTGGGTTGGCAGAACCAAGTTGACTAGTTGAAATGTGAGTGGGGCAGCTTAGATAGGCAATGATTACCTAAAGGCTGTAAAGCCAAGCGACTAGACCTGTATACCTTGGTGGTGAAGACCTAGGAAACCAGGTCTCCATCACTTATACACTATAAAGTGTAACATTTCAGAAGTAAACTGAAATCTTATGCTTCATATTCCTTTTCAGAAAACTGAATGGCATATTACACTAATCATGGTGTCCACTTTTTTTTCCTGAGTTATATACTATTAAAAGATCTTAGAACACTCTAGCACAATGTAAATGTTCATTATATATTAATTGCAATTACTTTATGTAATTGTTCTTTTTCAGTGATTTTTTTATATACCTCAAATCACCAAACACAAGCCTGAATCCACTAAAATGTCCCTTTTAACATTCTCATTTTGAGACAGCTCATGGTTCTCCCTGATAAGTTCTTGGGTGAGGAGTAATAAACCCAGTTTCTTCAACTTCTAATTCAGTTTCTGATGGTCTTTGGCTAAAGCATATTCATACATATGAGGAATTGATGAAAATGATATCTAGCAGGGACGTTTATGGTTCTTAAATACTTCAGGTTCATTTCTGATTGGCCTTTATTTCTAATAAAGGTATCCGAGGCTGGGCGCAGTGGTTCACGCCTGTAATCCCAGCACTTTGGGAGGCCGAGGTGGGTGGATCACTTGAGGTCAGGAGTTCAAGAGCAGCCTGGCCAACATGGTGAAACCCCGTCTTTACTAAAAATACAAAAAATTATCCGAGAGCGGTGGCGGGCGCCTGTAGTCCCAGCTACTCAGGAGGCGGACGCAGGAGAATGGCGTGACACCGCGAGGGGGAGCTCGCCGTGAGCCGAGATCGCGGCACTGCACTCCAGCCTGGGCGACAGAGTGAGACTCAGTCTCAAAAAATTAAATACATAAATAAAATAAAATAAATACAAAATAAAAATTAGCCAGGTGTGGTGGCGTGTGACTGTAATCCCAGCTACTCGGGAGGCTGAGTCAGGAGAATCACTTGAACCTGGGAGGTGGAGGTAGGCTGCCGTGAGCTGAGATTGCACCACTGCACTCCAGTCTGGGTGACAGAGTGAGGCCCTGTCTAAAAAGAAAAAAAAAAAAGTGTATCTGAGAAAGGCAAGAAAGAAGAAAGTTTAGAGGGTGCCAAGAATTTTTAAAAAATCTTTACTTCCCCCAAATTTGGAGAGTAATACTTCATCATTGGCAAGGGGAAGTAGTTTCAAATATTTCTCTAATTATTTGAAAGTGGAAGTATCAAATAGAGTCCCATAATAAGTTTCCTTATTAACAACTTGGAAGTTCCTAGAGTTTTGAAAGGTTATGTTTTGGATTTTTTTTTATAGAGTATAAATTTTGTATCTATACTCATTTGCAAGGAGATCCTGCCCTGAATCATGATAAGGCTATGTATTGTGATTATTGTTTTCTTATTGTTAGAAAGTCTTCACTCTGTAAGTTTTGTCTGTAACCATTCTTTCCATGTGGGAAAGCATTTAAAGGATACAGTCCTCAAAGAAAAAAAAACCCCTCTGATGATGATTATGTATGATAAATTTAATTGATACTCCTATATTGTTCTTGAAAATATAGTACTTAATTCATAAAATGCTTGTCAAAACTAGAGTGTATTTTGCCCCACACCTTCAGTAACATTGCGTATAATAATTTAAAAGATCTTTGTAGTTGCTGAGGCAAAATTGTATAAATACTTGTGTAAAAATAGAGTGCATTTTGCACACATCCCTAGTAATATTGGGTATAATTAAATGATCTTTGTAGTTTCTCAGGGAAAATATACATGTTGGTTTTAACTTTCACTCATTTGATTTTGGAAATATCACATTTCTACAGGCATGAGCCACCTCACCAGGCCTTTTCTTCTTCATTTTTTAAGTAAAGAAAGATAAAAATAATGTCCATTCTTTGTAAGATACTGGAAAATAACTTGGTTTCCGAAGAGTTTCCATCCAGTCCCAAATTCGGAAAAATGAACCTGCACACTCCAGTGCAATGTCAAATCAAGACAAACAAGAGGCAAATGTTACTAACATTAGAAAACGTATAGTCTTCATTAAAAGCAAGAATGGGAATTCCTTGGGACCAGAAGTGCAAAGAATTCCTGGAAGTGGACTCTAGGTGTCTGCAGAATGAACCCTGAGAGAAGCAACAGCAGCGCCAGTTGGTGAGTGCTTATTGGGGAAATTCTCCTGGTGACCCCAGGAAGCTGGTTTCAGCTTCTTGCAAACTCCAGTTCTTGCAAATCGTCATTCTACTTTGTCGCTATAAATTTGTCTACTCTACGTACCTCACACAAGTGAACCATGCAGAATTTGTCTTGTTTGACTGGTTTGTTTCACTTAACATGTTGTTTTCCAGGTAAATCCATATTGCAGCATGTACCAGAATTTTCTTTCTTTTTGAAGCTGAATAATGTTCCATTGCACGTACATACTCCATTTTGTTTATTTATTCATCCATTGATGGACACTTGGGTTGCCTTCATTTTTTTGGCTTTTGTGAATAGTGCTTCTATGAACACAGGTTTATAAATACCTTCAACTGCCTGCTTTCAAATGTTTGTGTATATCCCCCACAAGAGAATTGCCGAATCTCATGCTAATTCTATTTTGAATTTTTGGAGGAAATGTTATGCTGTTTTCTATCATGGCTGCATCATTTTATATTCCTACCAGCAGTGTACAAAGGTTCCAAGTGCTCCACATTCTTCTGGTTTTTTTCAATAGTCATCCCAGTGGGTGTGAGGTAGTTACATTCACTTTTGCACTTGGAAAACTGGGGGCAAAAACCTAGGGCATGGCAAAGTATAATAAAATGTGCCAAAAATAAGAAAAAAATCATTTATGTATTTATGTATTTATTTATTTTGAGATGGAGTTTCACTCTTGTTGCCCAGGATGGAGTGCAATGGCACGATCTTGGCTCACTGCGATCTCCAGCTCCCAGGTTCAAGCAATTCTCCTGCCTCAGCCTCCCAAGTAGCTGGGACTACAGGCACCCACCACCATGCCCGGTTAATTTTTTGTATTTTTAGTAGAGACGGGGTTTCACCATGTTAGCCAGGATGGTCTTAATCTCCTGACCTTGTGATCTGCCTGCCTCAGCCTCCCAAAGTGTTGGGATTACAGGCGTAAGCCACCACACTCGGCCAAAAGGAAACTCTTGTATATTGTTGGTGGGAATGTAAATTAGTCCAGCCATATGCAACAATATGGAAGTTCCTCAAAAGATTAAGCATAGAACTACCATATGATCCTGTAATTCTACTGCTGATTATATAGCCAAAGGGAGTAAAATCAGTATGTCAAAGAGCTATCTGCACTTCTGTGTTTATTGTAGCACTGTTCATAAGAGCCAAATCAACCTAGGTGTCCATCAAGGGATGAAGGGATAAAGAAAATGTGGTAGATGTCCATGAGGGAAGACTATTCAACCATAAATAGAAGGCTATCCTGTTCTTTGCAACAGCATGGATGAACCTGGAAGACATTCTATTAAGTAAAATAAGCCAGGCATAGAGGGGCAAGTACTGCACGAGCTCACTTATGTATGGAATCTGAAGAAATCAAACACATGGAAGTAGAGATTAGAATGGTGGTTACCAGGTGCTGGGGTGTAGAAGGTATTGAGTAGATGTTGTTCAAAGGATACAAAATTCCAGTTAGAAAGGAGGAATAAGTTCACGAAACCTATTGTATAATATGGTGATTATAATAATTAACAGTGTATTGTATACTTGAAAATTGCTAATAGATTTTAAATGTTCTTACGATATAAGTATGTGAGGTAAGGAATATATTAATTAACTTGAATTAATCATTCTACAATATATACATTGATTTAATCATTCTATGATGTATGCATTTGTCAAATAATCATGTTTTATTCCATAAATAATATAATTTTGTTTTTTCAGTTAAAAATTTAAATAAAAATATACACAAAAGAAAATATTCCAAAAAATATATCTGAGAATGAAGACGTTAAATGGGAATTAGTAATTGTGAGCCTGGCAGAAGACACTGCAGTGTTCAGACCAAGGATATCAGTACCCAAAAAAGAAGTGGATGGAGTCTCGGCTGCATGTGCTCATGTTGCACCATGGATGAGGGATGTAATGTCTTTTGTCATTTTGCATTTCCAAATATATTCTCAAATTTATTCCTAACAGTGTGTTTGCTACACAATGAAATAATAGAAATAAAATATAATACATTATTTGAAAAGATATCCAGGAAGCAGGAAGTACAGTCAGGGATCCCAGGAATGGGTATGGTGATGACTGTTGCACCAGGGCTTGGAGGGCAGGATCTTTCCTCTAGAAACTCTGTGTGTCAGGCATGCCTAGACAAAATACACTTATATTTGATGTTTTAGCATATCAAAGAGGTATTGCTTGGTTTAAAGATGAGGCTCAGTGAGTTTACACCACAGTCCAAGATCACAAAAGTAGTTCATGCTGGAGTTGGATTGAAGTTCCAGGTCATCAGGCATTCATATCAAGTAGGGAGATGAGTAAAGAAATAATTAGGTTGGGTTTTGAAAAAGAAGACTCCTACGCCTTACCTAAAATTGTACCTTAAATTTTTTTTGTTTTGTTTTGAAACGGAGTCTTGCTTTGTCTCCCAGTCTGGAGTGCAGTGGTACAATCTCCACTCACTGCAACCTCTGCCTGCCGGGTTCAAGCGATTCTTGTGCCTCAGCCTCCTGAGTAGCTGGGATTACATGCGCCTGCCACCATGGCTGGCTAACTTTTGTATTTTTAGTAGAGATGGAGTTTCACTGTG
>NW_012100209.1:5563316-5566945 GCF_000951045.1 Mandrillus leucophaeus | reverse complement strand
ACGGGGTTTCCCCATGTTAGCCAGGGATGGTCTCGATCTCCTGACCTCGTGATCCACCCACCTCGGCCTCCCAAAGTGCTGGGATTACAGGCTTGAGCCACCGCGCCCGGCGAGATATTCTTTTATATACTGAAGACTGATAAAACTATTGATACCAGCTAACCTGAAAGACCCCATGAGGAGCTGACTCACTGAAGAATACAGTTTCTGTATTTTGATGATTTCATCCCCTTTACCCCAAACAATCAATGACCCCAATTTTTCAGTCTCTTGCTCTCCACAATCTCCTTAAAAACTCCAGACCTGGGCCGGGCTTGGTGGCTCACTCCTATAATCCCAGCACTTTGGGAGGCCGAGGCGGGTGGATCACGAGATCAGGAGTAGGAGACCAGCCTGACCAACATGGTGAAAACCCATCTCTACTAAAAATACAAAAATTAGCCGGGTGTGGTGGTGCACACCTATAATCCCAGCCACTCAGGAGGCTGAAGCAGCAGAAGGCTGAGGCAGGAGAATCGCTTGAACTCGGGAGGCAGAAGTTGCAGTGAGCCGAGATCACACCACTGCACTCCAGCCTGGGTGATGGAGCAAGATTCTGTTAAAAACAAAACAAAACAAAACAAAACAAAACAAGCAAAAACCTCCAGACCAGAACTTCTCAGGGAGGTGAATTTGAGGGTCCCTCCTATTTCCTCACTTGGCTGCCCTGCTAACATTAAATTCTTTCTCTGCTGCAAGCCCTGCTGTTTCAGTATTTTGGTGTATATTTATGTTGTTGCACAGCAGGCATACAAAACTGTTGGTCCTGTAACAATCAGACACATCTTTTGTGTTGGTTTGTCTTTTTTTTTTTTTTTTGTTTCAGAGGACCTAATTGGATTCTTTAGCAAGCTAAGTAATTTGAAGAGCGAGGCTAAGCCAATGTAGTACTAGAGGTACACTGGCCTTGGGCTTAACATTTGTCTGGAATTACAATGTCCTGAATCTAAGAAACTAGTCATTGTAAGATGTGTCATTATTTCAATACTACTAAGAAAAATCTGCTAATTAAACTATGTCACAGCCCTGAAAGACCACTAGATTTAAAATATATACCTGTTTCAGAGATATGAAAATAGCAAAAGACTTATCTCAAAATGATTAAATTCAGGTATTCAGTTCTTTATTTTCAATTCTTGGTGTCATTTTATTTTGTTTACTTATTGTCAATAGCAAGGAGTTTAGAGTTGCAATTTTTAAAATATATTAACATGATTGCATTTGTCTTTTTACAGAGTAGTTCAAAACATTGAAAAAAATTGTTTATGTGGGGAAATTATTTCTCCTCTTCAATTTCTGTAAAGTAACTTCTCATAAGCAATTTTACGTTCTTGTCCCACTTTTTAGTTGTCCCCCAAGATTGAGTAGTTCATATTGAATGGTGATTTGTGACAGGCCCTCTGCCAAGTGTACTTTTCTACTTTACTTTATTTACTTCTCATTTGGAAATCATGGCACAGAGAATTATCTAATTCAAACATTGTCTGATGCAGAGTTTGGGAGGGAACCCGGACATAAAAAGTTTAGTCCCTCCAATTCTGTTCCCTTTCTTTTAGCCAGCTTTGCTTGGAAAATACACTTTGTGGTAGTTTTGTAGTGTGCTTGCTTTTCCATTGTCTCTATTTTGTAGAGGCACAGCCTCACTCAGGGAGATTTTAGGTGGTACAGTTTTGTCTGTGGATGGATGGGGAAATGTAATTTTGCCATTCAGTGTTAAGAAATTTATTTTTGGTGTAAATTTAAGGTATATCTTCCAATCTAATTTTTTATGGATATGATTTTTTGTATCTCTTCTCCCAGCTCTCTAAATCAACATAACCAATGTGAATTCTGAGTTAATTATTCAATTACTTATTTTTAATTTAGATTTATTTATCGATATGTATCTAAGTATGTTAATGGATATTTTAAAAATATTAACTTTATAAAATATAACCATGCCCTATGTAGTCTTATCAACCTTTTTTTTACTGAACGTTATATTGTTATGATGCAGCCAGACTTTCGAGTAATTTAATTTACTTATTTGAGCTTTGTAAAATATTCCATTTTGAAAATATACCATAATAATTTTCATCCATTCTCCTAATAATGGAGTTTTGGATCCTCCCTTTCCATCAGGTTTTTGTAACTGTTAAAAGCAAAGGTACCAACATTCTTTTACATATTTCCTGGTATGCATTTATGTGCAAGAACTTTTCTTGGGAGTGTACTCTGAAATGGAATTAGTAGGTTTTGAGATATGTGACTTGCAGCTTCATAAGACAACAGATTCTTTTTCAAAGTGATGGTGCCACACATGTTCCCACTTACAATACATAAGATACTCTAAAGTTTCATATACTCTCTAACACTTGGTATTGTCAGGTATTTTAACATTTAATCACTGAAAGGGTGAAACTAGCAGTGGCCAACAATCGTTGAGTAGTCAGGCAACTTCACCCCATATGGATGTTGTTGACCACCACAGGATTCCCTCCACAGATGCCCCTTCCTGATTCCTCATTTTGATTTATCAGATTCTGTTCATGATTACAATTGTTATGAGATAATCCTGGCACTGTAACATCTTCCCAAACTGAGAAGAAGCTAAGGCCCATTTTTGTGCTCTCAGTGTTTATAATACTGCTAATTCAAGGCTATTGGAGAGCTTGTTTTTTGTATGCAGTTCAGTCAGTTCTATCTAAGAAGCAAACATTGGAAACGTATTTGAAACTTAAAAAATAAAAGGTTTAAAAAAGTTTAAAAAATAAAACTGCTATGGAAACTGCTTTACCCGAAGTTTTTGTCCACAGCATTAATTGGATTACCTATCAGGGCAGATAAAGTTTAGCCATGAGGATAGGTCCCAGTTTTGTCAGAAATAATTTGGATCCAGCTGTCTTCTGTAAAATAAAGAGTTTATGATGCCATGTCATGGCTAGAGTTTCACGGTAACATCTATTTGATCTTTGTGTGTATGGATACGTGTTTCTATGTATGTTACATGTATTATATGTTATGTCTACAATGGAATCACATTGGTTTATAAGTAAATGAGTGCTCATAAACATAGTAAGAAAGCCCAAATGTTTTTCAAATTTATGTGAATTTAGTAATCTTTAATAACAAGTTTGCCTTAAAATTATTGACAAATTAAAAACAGAAAAGTCTTCAGAATTGTCAGCATACATTTTTGTCTGGGTTTACTAATTAGATGAGTTTTATATTTGCCTTTGCTAGATATTTTAAAGTGCAAGGATTTGACATGAATGTTATAAGAACATAAACGCAACCAAAAACAGAATACTCTTTCTTTGAATGACTTTTTTGATAAATAAGGCTAATTTAACATTGTTGGTTCCATAAGAACAGCTAATTTTTCTGAATTATCAGCAAAAATGCCTGTGTGTTTAAGATTTTTGCTTAGGCAAACACCTGATATTCAGACTATGCAAATGGTTAACAACAACAACAAAAAAAACTTTGAGCGATGATTCTCTCTGCCTAATGTCTCAGTTCTAACAACTAATGTAGATAAACTGCTACAAATGAATAAATTGAGTAAATATAAATAAAATCAATGCTTGTAGGTGAACTTTTAATGTAAC
>NW_012100209.1:5554593-5560996 GCF_000951045.1 Mandrillus leucophaeus | reverse complement strand
CACATGGACACAAAGAGGGGAATAACAGACACTGGAGCCTGTTGAAGGTGGATGGTGGAAGGAGGGAGAGGATTGGGAAAAATAACTAATGGGCAGGAGGCGTCATATCTGGATGATAAAGTAATGTGTACAACAAACCCCCATGATGAAAGTTGATCTGTTTAACAAAGCTGTACGTGCACCCTGAAGTTAAAATGAACGTTAAAAAAGATTGCTTTCAAAAAATCGTTAAATTTTCACATAAATACTGGAATCCTCAAAATCAGACAGTCATTTCAAACAACACGAATTTCAGATGATCCCTTTTATTTAGAGGTCATGCATCTCTTTGTTTTGATGTAATGTTACATCCTTATATCAGTCTACTTTTAAAAATTCTACTTAAAACGTATTTATATTTTTTAAATACATATATTGCCAGCTTGGAGAGACGTGGGGTACTTGACGTTGTCTTCACACGTTCATTATCAATTCTCTATAAATGCTGCTGCCCCCGCTGCCATCAAAGTTCTTATGCTTCCTCTTGGCGGAAGCTGTCAATTCTTCAGTCTTAACGTGTAATTTATGTATGACCCATTTCAGTGCTTCTTGGCCTTTATTAGCATTTGAAGATATTGTTCTTGCCATCAGTTCTTCAAGGTAACTGCTGAGGCTCCCTCTCTTCAGTGATTATGGCTTCTTGAGTCAAAATAGGTTTTTTTTGGGTCCTGATGATGTGGTTTGGGTATAAATCTCTCATCTACTGAAATTGTATTTGTAAGTGAAATATTAGTAGATTTAAGTTCCATTGTTTTCTCGACAGGATTAACTACAGAATATTCTAGTACATATGTTTTGGGTTTTGCTGAACCAGTAAGAGGTTTGCAGTTCCCACTCTGTGCGGGGAAGTCTGTAGCTGTGCAGCTCTCCGGAGGGATCTATGCGTCTGTTCAACACGTCATCCCACACCATGCTCGGGTTCACAGGGCTTGGGTATTTATGCATTGCAGCTGTTGCAACAGTTTCCCACGGGTGCTGAAAAACGTGCTCTCAAGTCCAGATCTTGATGCTGCAGACAGTCCGAAAGATGTCTGGGCAGCGCAGGGGAAAATGAGGCAAAGAGGTTACATATGCCCCATGCCATAAAGAGCACCCCAGCCAGCCTCGCAGTATGCGGGTGCCATCGGCCTCACTCGAGGGACATCCCAAATCCCTCCTTCACTCGTTAAGACAACGTAACCTTTAAACCTTTTAAAGTGGGGATCCCCAACTCCCCAGGCAGAGAACCGGTGGTGGTCGGTGGTCTGCTAGGAACCCTGAGGCACAGCAGGACGTGACTGGCAGGCAAGCGAGTACTACCGCCCGAGCTCAGCTGGTCTGAAGTGACAGATTCTCATGAGCGCCCACCCTATTGTGAACTGCGCATGCGAGGAATCTACTTTGCGCGCTTCTCCTGAGAATCTGACGCCTGATGATCTGAGGTAGGGCAGCGTCATCGCCAAATCATCCCTGTCTCCCCAACCCCCATCCATGGAAAAATTGCCTTCCACAAAACCAGTCTCTTGTGTCACAAAGGTTGGGGACCCCTGATGTAAAGAACACTGTTAATGTCTATTTTCTGCCTTCATCTGGAGGGCCACAGTCAGTTTTGAAGCAACTCCAGCAAGTGATCCACCCAGTTGTCCCCTCCCACTCTGTTAGTATCTAGAGCTCCTCAAAGACCCTCTGGAATTTAGACTAAAGCAAGACTGCGCCACTGCACGGAAGCCTGAGCGACCCAACTAGCAAGACACTACGTAAAAAAGAAAAAAAAAAGGGCTCTGAGCTGGGTCCCTGCCCCCTTTCTGTCTGCTTCAGGCCCATCTATACCAATCCTGATTTACCAGCTTGAAATACATTTCACAGGTGGAGAATAGGGAAAGGCTTTACTCAACACGTGTACAGTTTCAATGGAAGAACTATCACAATTGTGAGTACATCAGGAACGGTGAGTTCCTTAGCACATTGCATATTATTCATTCCATGAAGAGAGTTTCTCTAAATGAAAAATGTTTAGGACGTTCAGGAGGGGAAGAACAAATTAAGGAATGATCTCCACAGCAGAGACCTCAAGGCTCTTGTGCGTGCAGGGCACAGTTCCAGCGTAAAAGTCCGCAGGGACAGTATGAGGGTCCCCACTGGGGTGCCTCGGGCTCCTTCCAGGGCAGTGTTCGTTGAAGCAGGTCGTACCGCAGGCTTGCTGAAAGGAAATGCTGCTGCCCCCGCTGCCATCAAAGTTCTTATGCTTCCTCTTGGCGGAAGCTGTCAATTCTTCAGTCTTAACGTGTAATTTATGTATGACCCATTTCAGTGCTTCTTGGCCTTTATTAGCATTTGAAGATATTGTTCTTGCCATCAGTTCTTCAAGGTAACTGCTGAGGCTCCCTCTCTTCAGTGATTATGGCTTCTTGAGTCAAAATAGGTTTTTTTTGGGTCCTGATGATGTGGTTTGGGTATAAATCTCTCATCTACTGAAATTGTATTTGTAAGTGAAATATTAGTAGATTTAAGTTCCATTGTTTTCTCGACAGGATTAACTACAGAATATTCTAGTACATATGTTTTGGGTTTTGCTGCACCAGTAAGAGGTTTGCAGTTCCCACTCTGTGCGGAGAAGTCTGTAGCTGTGCAGCTCTCCGGAGGGATCTATGCGTCTGTTCAACACGTCATCCCACACCATGCTCACAGGGCTTGGGTATTTATGCATTGCAGCTGTTGCAACAGTTTCCCACGGGTGCTGAAAAACGTGCTCTCAAGTCCAGATCTTGATGCTGCAGACAGTCCGAAAGATGTCTGGGCAGCGCAGGGGAAAATGAGGCAAAGAGGTTACATATGCCCCATGCCATAAAGAGCACCCCAGCCAGCCTCGCAGTATGCGGGTGCCATCGGCCTCACTCGAGGGACATCCCAAATCCCTCCTTCACCCCTTAAGACAACGTAACCTTTAAACCTTTTAAAGTGGGGATCCCCAACTCCCCAGGCAGAGAACCGGTGGCGGTCGGTGGTCTGCTAGGAACCCTGAGGCACAGCAGGACGTGACTGGCAGGCAAGCGAGTACTACCGCCCGAGCTCAGCTGGTCTGAAGTGACAGATTCTCATGAGCGCCCACCCTATTGTGAACTGCGCATGCGAGGAATCTACTTTGCGCGCTTCTCCTGAGAATCTGACGCCTGATGATCTGAGGTAGGGCAGCGTCATCGCCAAATCATCCCTGTCTCCCCAACCCCCATCCATGGAAAAATTGCCTTCCACAAAACCAGTCTCTTGTGTCACAAAGGTTGGGGACCCCTGATGTAAAGAACACTGTTAATGTCTATTTTCTGCCTTCATCTGGAGGGCCACAGTCAGTTTTGAAGCAACTCCAGCAAGTGATCCACCCAGTTGTCCCCTCCCACTCTGTTAGTATCTAGAGCTCCTCAAAGACCCTCTGGAATTTAGACTAAAGCAAGACTGCGCCACTGCACGGAAGCCTGAGCGACCCAACTAGCAAGACACTACGTAAAAAAGAAAAAAAAAAGGGCTCTGAGCTGGGTCCCTGCCCCCTTTCTGTCTGCTTCAGGCCCATCTATACCAATCCTGATTTACCAGCTTGAAATACATTTCACAGGTGGAGAATAGGGAAAGGCTTTACTCAACACGTGTACAGTTTCAATGGAAGAACTATCACAATTGTGAGTACATCAGGAACGGTGAGTTCCTTAGCACATTGCATATTATTCATTCCATGAAGAGAGTTTCTCTAAATGAAAAATGTTTAGGACGTTCAGGAGGGGAAGAACAAATTAAGGAATGATCTCCACAGCAGAGACCTCAAGGCTCTTGTGCGTGCAGGGCACAGTTCCAGCGTAAAAGTCCGCAGGGACAGTATGAGGGTCCCCACTGGGGTGCCTCGGGCTCCTTCCAGGGCAGTGTTCGTTGAAGCAGGTCGTACCGCAGGCTTGCTGAAAGGCTGGGGTTCCTCTCCTTTCCGGGTTCCTTCCTGATGGAATCGTGGGTTTTCAGCAGCTTCCGGGGGCGGCCTGGACTGCAGAGGTCCCCATGGGCTTGTGTCCTTCCACCTGCGCAGGCGCTGGCATTTCCAGGCTTCATCAGACCGCTTTGGACCTCGCGGTAGGTAGCATTTGCGTCTTCTTGAGGTGACTGACGCCCGTCTTTGGTTTCAGCCATTGATTCCTCGACATGGGAGTCTCGAGGCCGTTTTTGGCCCCTCTCATCTCCGGGAAGGGCTCCGTGCCCGGTGGAGGCGCAGTGCAGCAGCCAGCCCGCAGCAGAGCTCCGGTAGAGCTGATGGCATTGGCAGGAATGGCGACTCAGCACAGGGAAGTTATCCAGTGCCCAGGCCCAAGCTTGCTCTCGGTTCAGGTCCCGTGCCATGTGGGGCTCTGGACCTGCCTGCCTCCAAGAGAGCTCTTCCAAGGTTGATGGATGGAACTCCATAGCCTCAGCCTTCCAAGGCTTGACCTGGCCTAACTGGTCTAGGAATAGAGCAAATGACTCAGTCCATCACTGACTGTGGGTTTTTATAGCATTTTGTCTTGTACAGGAAGTCGGACATAATACAATCATGTGGGGATTAACACTTATTTGCCCTGCTTATTGCTTCAGACAGTGAAAGGATTATGGTGAAAATGTTATCAATTCGGAAGGCCCTATTGAAAGCCCTTGGGTTTTTATTGGATCAGGCATTAATAGGGTGGGGCAGGGAGTGAGAGAATAATGGATCCAGTTATTGGCAGTTTTTTTAAAATTTCAATAAGAAATTGGCATTTTTCAATATTTTGCAATTAGGTGAGATGTTAAGTGTACACTTCTTATAGATATGCTTTATCAAATTAAGGGAACTCTCTTTTTCAATTTGCTATGATGATTTTTATATTAATAATAAAACTGAGTTGAATTTTCAAAAAGTTTTTTTTGTATCTTCAGAGATTATCATGTATTTTTTCTACTGCTAATGTGGACAATAACAGATTGATTTTCAAATAACAGACCCAAGTCGAGTTCCTGATAAGCTCCATTAGATTATGATGCATTTTTTAAAGTATATTACTTGATTCAGAATGCTAACATATTATGATTTTGCCCTGTAATTTTGAGAACTATTCCCTGATGAAAAAACTGAGGAGGGGCACTAGAGTGATGAATGAAATGTGCATATGAGTACTTACATTTGCTAATATTTAAAAAGGCCTTTCTGTGTATGTTGTTGTCCCACTCAGCCAAAGACTTTTCAAATACAGGAAACGTGTTTCATTTGCAGCATGTCAACAGTCAAGATTGGCCTCAGTCAGTTCTATTTTTGAAAAGACTCTGAAACAAATTTTAGTACAGAGTAAATTTTTGAGTATTCCAACAGCAGGGGAAAAGCACTGAGGTATATGAGGTGAGCAGAGAGACATATTTTATTTGCTTGGCTTTCCCCTCAAAATATTGCTGAAATAAACACTTGTGTGAGATTGCTTTATTAAAGAGTGGTCCTTACAAAGTGGGAGTGAGAAGAAAGAGGAGAGGGGCAGGGACGAGTATATTCAATGCTATGCTTCCTAGTTGCTCAATCTTGTATCAAGCATGACCAGAGGTGACTTTACTATCAAACCAATAAAGTTTAACTTTAAGGCAAACTTCCAAAGAGTTTGTAAAACATTTGTCCTAAAACATTTTTGTAATTCTCTCATAAAGAAAATCCCCTACTTCCTGTATGAACACTGATTCCACAAATTTGAACCCACTCTGAACAGCACTGATTTGTCTATCTTACGAACCATCTTCTGAGAGGCCATATGAATAACTGCTTCTCAGCACAGTCCACTTAGGAGGAATAAAAGGATGGAATATATCCATTGTTGAAGAGATAACCCAATTCTCACAACAAAAGACCCCAGTGTACCAAATAGAAGAGAGAGGGAATACTAGTATTGAGTTGGCATTAACATGCATATAAGGTAGCCTGAGAACTACAAAGTTAGGCCTCATCTCATACATTTTCAGCAGAGCAGGGGGAAGCAGGATTAATTCCTTTCTTTCTTCAAATAGAGAACACCTTACAATAGTATCTTGCTATCTGCTGAGAGACCCTCAGCTCATTCTAGGGGTACTTCTAAGAAATGTCTACATAGTATTTGTCCCATGCCTTGGATAAATTGCTACGTTGTACAAATTTGAGATTCAGCTTTACCTTTAGCAGGAGTAATCTAAATTCCAACAGCTCAGCTATGGATTAAGACTTACCATATTAGATGTGATGTTACTGTTGCATTTTTACATGGTGTGTAGGAAAAGAAACAAAACACTCTCAAATAGTATAAGCATAAAAAGATTTATTATGGGATAAAAGTCACTTAAAATCTGGTAGAAAAGTGTAGACACAGATTTTAGGCTGAATGTC
>NW_012100209.1:5552620-5554326 GCF_000951045.1 Mandrillus leucophaeus | reverse complement strand
CAAGCTCCGCCTCCCGGGTTCACGCCATTCTCCCGCCTCAGCCTCCCAAGTAGCTGGGACTACAGGAGCCTGCCACCACGCCCGGCTAGTTTTTTGTATTTTTAGTAGAGACGGGGTTTCACCATGTTAGCCAGGATAGTCTCGATCGCCTGACCTCGTGATCCACCCGCCTCGGCCTCCCAAAGTGCTGGGATTACAGGCTTGAGCCACCGCACCCGGCCTAATGTAACTTAAAGTCTTAAAATTATTTCAGATACCATTGAATGTCTGAGTCATTTCTGATTTAAAAAGAATTATGACATAGGGCATTAGTCACACTTTTGAACCCATTAATGTGAAATAAAAATCTATGCTATGAGTTAAGCATTAGTGAATCTCAATGAGTTGAATAAGAATAAGGTCCCAGTCTGGAAGGTAATCAAAGAATAAAAAGGAATAGACCCAATGGATGCCTGTATACTTGCCCCCATATAGGCAGGCAATGAATGTGAAACAATACCACCTGCCAGAGGGGCACTGAAGTAACCCAAATAATCCAGGGTGTTAGAGTGAGACACTATCTCAAAATTAATCACCTATTTTATTACAATAAATTAATAATAAATTTATAAATAAATAAATTAGTGTCAACATCTGGTTTATGGGTGTTAGATCAGAACCCATAAACTAGATGTTAACACTAATTTATTTATTAATTAATGCATTTGAGGGAACAGGAGAGTTTCAAAGTCCCAAATGAATGTATTCTCTATGGCACATTTTTATATCACAGCCTTCTGAAATGCCTACAGAAAGTAAAGAGTCTTAGTTGCTGTAGGTCTTGAGATGGGCAGAGATTATGAGAGCAAGCATCACATAGACTTGGTGCTATGGACTGAACTGTCTTCCCCAAAATTCATGATAATTTTTGTTTTGCTAATCCACAAGGTGGTGGTATTTAAAGATGGGGCCTTTGGGAGACAACTGAGTTTAGATGCGGTTATGAGGGTTGGGCTTTCATAATGGGATTAGTGTCCTTACGAGAAAAGGAAGAGATCATATGTCTCTCTCATTCTCTACCCTTCTCCATCTCTCACTTTCTCCCCCTTTCTGCCTCTCCTTCATTCTCTGCGCCATGTGAGAACACAGCTACAACACGGCGATCGGCAAGACGGGAAGAGAGCCCTCACCAGGAGCCGAATCACTGGCGCTTTGATCTTGCGCTTCCAGATCCTGGGCGAGACTCACCGGGGCAGACTTCTGTAGCTGCCTGGAATTTTCTGATCTGGAATTAATGCCCTGGAACCCTGTGGCTGTCAACTTAGAAGGCTAAGAGTCTTCCTCTGGTCCTCTTTAATCTGCCTCCATTCCTTGTTATTTGTTTTGTTTTGATTTTCAAGTAATGAATTTATTTTTCCAGTTAACATAATCAACCAGCCCATGCCACAGCATATTAAATCACGAAGTACATATCCAAGGAACATAATGTCTTTATTGGGTTGCAAAACTTTAGCAAATCAATATAGTACTTTTTATTGCAAGAAAAGCATATTTTTATTAGAGACATATATTATTTTAGTGATAATTTTCGCTCCAAATATATTTAAGTACTAAACCAAAACACTGGTTTTTAATAATGGTTTATAGCAGAGCAAGTTATTTTATACGAATTAATGTCTTTGAAAACTACACAGTTTCTCCTTTTAAATTGAATTCTCTCATGCAAG
>NW_012100209.1:5527541-5545046 GCF_000951045.1 Mandrillus leucophaeus | reverse complement strand
CTTTGCTTTGTTCATTGCATTATTCATATCAAAGTGGAGGTATCTCTGATAATTCTGTTTTTACTACACTAGCTAATATGGCATCCTTTTAGTTACTTTTCCATCTAACTTGCGTTAGGTTTCTTGGTAGTATTTATCACATAAACACTGTCTTATTTATTTGTTGTCATGCTTACTGCTTTGCTTTTTTTCAGCCCCTGATTGTGTCAAACACTTTATGGCCAAGTCCATTTCTGCTTGTTGATCACTTATCTCTGGAACTTTGATCACTTTGTAGCACAATATAGACACTTAGTATTTGTTAATGAAGAGACAATGTATTAAAAGACTGGGTGTGGTGGCTCATGCCTGTAATCCCAGCAGTTTGAAAGGCTGAGGGGGCAGGATTGCTTGACCCAGGAGTTTGAAACCAGCCTGGGTAACATAGGGAGACTCCATCTCTACAAAAATTTAAAAAATTAGCTGGGTGTGTGGTGTGCGCCTGTAGTCTCAGCTACTTGGGAGACTGAGGTGGGAGGATTGTTTGAGCCTAGGAGACTGAGGCCGAAGTGAGCAGTGATGCCACTGCATTGCAGACTGGGTGACAGAGCGAGACCCAGTCTCATAAAAAAACAGCAAAAGAAAAAGAAAAAGTAGTCCTCAGAGCTCTATAACTGATTATAAACCACCCTAAAAAAGGATCAAAGTAAAACAATGATTGTGGATGACAAAAGTATTAGAACAACCATGGTTAAAGACACATTTGACAAGGAAATTTGGTTACATCTATGGTACATAACAATTTAATATAATAATCATAATTAGTTCTCATAACATATTCTAAGACATATCAGAATCACAGGAATCTCATACAATTTTGGGACACATACTAATAACACATTTGTATAAATAAAAGTCAAATAAGGTTACACATAATTTCATATTTGATAATGATAATTTTATTATACCAAGTAAGCCAAATATGTCTCCTTGGATTTCAGGGGATGTAATGTCAAAAAAATTAGTGAGACCAAAACCCTAAATTTAGATTTAGATTTTGGAAAGTTTGTGAAACATCATAGCTTGAAAACACAATATCACAAAATAGCATCACAGGTCATTGTAAAATAAGCCATTCATTTAGTCAAAGTGGTAGCTCAAATATTTTAAAAACAAAAAGGCAAAAACTTTTACTCTTTGAGACTTACTTTCCCAAGCAATAAAACCTAATAAAGACAGGATGAAGTCAATTACATTTTACAGACAAATCTATTAAATTTTTATCATCTTGACCATAAGATATAATTTTTGTAAACCTTCTCATAATCTTTCATAATTTTTAAGTAAGGAATGTGTTGATGCTCCAAGAAAACATTGTTAATCTGACCCACATGCTTGTCTTGAATCAGTGTTCCTTTGATATTAATGTTTAATTTATAGACTGGGCACGGTGGCTCATGCCTGTAAACTCAGCACTTTGGAAGGCCTAGACAGGAGGATATCTTGAGCTGAGGCGTTCAAGACCAGCTTGGGCAACATGGTAAAATCTTGTCTCTATAAAAATACAAAAATTAGCCAGGCAGGGTGGTGCACCCCCATGGTCCCTGCTGCTTGGGAGGCTGAGGTGCCCGTCTTGTGGGGCAGAGGTTGCAGTTAGCCAGGATAATGCCACTGTACTCCAGCCTGGATGACATAGCTGGACTGTCTCAAAACAACAACAAACGCAACTGTTTATTTATAGAGAAAAACTCTGAACTAATTTTATCTCTTAAAATGGATCCTTACAAGCTCACACACCCACTTCTTCTGCAATAGTCTCTGGGAATACAGGGGTTGAATAGTTTTAGTTTTTGGACCCATGTCTTATGACTGCAGCTTATTCTGATTTTCTTCTTCTCCTAGGTCTGAAGATGAGGCTTCAACTGCTGTCAATGTTTAAGATTTAGCCAGAGTTGGTGACTTTTTTAGATCCAGGAGTCAAAGCCCTTTAACTTAGTAGCACAAGGATTTTAAAAGAAATACAGAAAGTTACATGGATATAATAACTTTAATTTTTACAAATCTTCCCAAAGAAGAAGTGTGGTGTGGAGGTTGGGGAGAAGAGGGTGAGGGAGGAAGCAGGTCACAACTGAACTCTTGACTGTTCCAGGATAGCTGGCATGAGTATGGGGGCCATACAAGAAATAGAAGGTGAGAGGACAGGGCCCAGAATACACTGAGCGCAGGCCTTGCAGTGTCTGGGTCCTCCAGGCCTCTTCTGCAGAACCCCAGGCCTCTGGCACACGGGGAAGAAAGTGCTGCGCTATCGTTTGTGTCCAGGAAAACCAGGAACTCTTGGACTCAGGAGCCACCAGCTTTTGCAATTTTATATTCTTCTGGTCCTGGGTGTTCCACATAGCTTAGGAACCTGGCTGGTGACATTAATCCTAGAAGCAAATTGCATATGAAAACGGAATTAATGACATTGATATCAAATTCTATCATCTCGTGTGAAAGCTATACAGAGTCAAATAGTTTGGCTCAGGGCATGAAAAGAAAAATTAGTACTGGGCTTATGAAGAGAAAGCTGTTCTGGGGGACCCTGGTTTATAGCAAGTTTATCATTTCCCCAAATCACATTGCTAGTCCTGAGCAGAGACTGGAATTCTGTTCTGCCAGGAGAAAAATGCTTAGGGGCGACTATCTATTAATGAACATTTGGGATGTTAGTGAAGAGCATGCAAGAGCAGGTGCCCAGTTCTCCCTCTCTGTAAAATACACATAAAATTTACCATCTTAACCATTAAGCATACAGTTCATAATGCTTTGCAACCATTGTCATCATCCATCTCCAGAATTCTTTGTATCTTCTAAAAGTGAAACTCTGTATTCTTTAAAGAATAACTCCCCACTTTCCTCTCCCTCATCCCTGGAAATCACCATTCTACATTGTGTCTATGATATTCACTACCCCAAGTACACCATGTAAGTGGAATCATACAGTATTTTCTTTTTGTGACTGGGCTTATTTCATTTAGCATAATGTCCCTTAGGTTCACCTGTGATGTAGCATGTTAGCATTTCCTTCTTTTTAAAGGCTGACTGTCTATATGTACCACGTCTTGCTTATCCTTTCATATGTGAATGGACACTTGAGTTGCTTCCTCATCTTTGCTATTATGCATAATGCTGCTATGAACTTGGGTGTACACATATCTTCCTGAGACTATGCTTTTAATTCTTTTGAGTATATGTCCAAAAGTGAAATTGCTGGGTCATATGGTAATTCTATTTTTAATTTGTTGAGGAACTTTCTGTTTTCTACATTGGCTGTACCAATTTACATGCCTACAACAGTGCATGCATAGGGGTTCCAAACTCCTTATATCCTTGCCAAGTCTTGTTATCTTTTTTTTTTTTTTAATGGTAGCCATCCTAGTGGATGTGCAGTGGTACCTGTATCTCATTGTAGTTTTGATTTGCATTTCCCTAAGAATAAGTGATGCTGAACATTTTTTTTCTATGTGCTTATTGGCCATTTGTATGTCTTCTTTGGAGAAATGTCTGTTTAAGTCCTCTGCCCATTTTTGAAATGGGTTGTTTGTTTTTTGATCATGAGTTTTAGAAAGTGTTAATTTATTCTGGATGTCAATACTTCATCAGACATATGTTTAAAAATATTTTGCCCCATTGTAGAATTGTATTCAAACTCTATCAGCGGTTATTGGCAAGCAGTCTATAATCAGTGCATTCAGGGCTATTCATTCTCTATCTAGTCCCTCATCACACCCCATTGATTAGTTACTATTTCAGAAACCAGAAAGTTAAAGGCAAGGGAAAAAGTACACAAGGGAATTTCTGGCAATTTTTCATGTTTAATGATTTTTCTCTTCCCCCCCCCACTTTCTTTTTTTTTTTTCTAACATTAGGGTCTTAGGCCTGCCAAAAGAACATTTCCCTCTCTCTTTCTCATTCTCTCTCTCTGTCTCTCTCTTTTTTTTTTTTTATGGAGTCTCGCTCTGTCAGCAGGTTGGAGTGCAGCGGCACCATCTCAGCTCACTGCAACCTCCACCTCCCTGGTTCAAGTGATTCTCCTGCCTTAGCCTCCGGAGTAGCTGGGATTACAGGCGCACGCCACTAGGCCAAGCTAATTTTTGCATTTCAAGATGGTCTCGATCTCTTGACCTCGTGATCCACCCGCCTTGGCCTCCCAAAGTGCTGGAATTACAGGCATGAGCCACCGTGCCTGGCCGAACATTTCTCTCTTAAATGTATTTTTCTGACACCCTTCTTCCTGTCTGTTGTCCTATCTCCCAGACCTTAGAATGAGATCTTAGGTAAGGAGGTCTTACTAATTAACTGCACTGTTATTGCTTATTTTTTTTTTCTTTTGAAAACTAGGTCAGACAAAATTCGAGCTATTTAGAGAGAAGTACCACAGTTTCTCTCACCCCTACTTCACAAGTTGGTAACAACTAGGAGCCCACAAGTTGGTGACAACTATGAGAACAACGATCAAACCAGAAAATCAATGTATTTAAATAAAAACACATCAGTGCCTACAGCATGCAACAAAATAATTAGTCCCTCAGGTAGTCCCTGTTTCATAAGCAAACACGAACTGGAGGTATCAGAATTGAGGATGAAATCCTGTGATTAAACATGTGAACACTAGCAATGCTCTTACAATCTACTATGAAATGATGGATGATTATTTTCTGGATATGATATAGCCTCAGAACAGCGAGAGAGGCACAGAGAATGTTGGTGACAGGAAAAGATGGAAAGGGTGAGGTGAATATCTTAGTTAATAAAGAGGTGGGGTGAAAGGGGTTTAGAAAGTAGCTTCCGGAGAAGGAAGTCTGAGCTTTCACGCACCATGGAACTAATACTAGGTAAAACATAGCCCCCAGAATTTCTGGAAAGGAGTAATTAGAATAAAATCCTACTTAATATTTATTATTTTACATGGTGCTAGACTATGCTTAAGGAAGGATACCCATTAACCTCACTGATATAATGAGTACTGCAATTATATCTGGTTTTACTAATAATGGAAATGAAACACAAGGATTAAACTAACTTCTGAAAGTCAAAGAGGTGAGAAATTTGAACCACCAGGATCATGCCAGAATCCTAACATTTAAAACACTAGCCTACAACACAGGCCAGGTGTTTGATTTACCATGTCTGATTTCACCTTTGTCCCAGAACTCAATCCCACTCCCATTCCAAGACTGGGATCCCCAGACCATAGAGGTATCTGCGACTTCCTTGGACTTCCAGGACACACTGGATAGCAGGCTTAACCTTGTGTGTGGTTTTTTTTGGAGTCGGGGTGGGGGCATTGGGAAAGGGAGGAGGGTTTCAGTAAACAAGGGTGGTGATGACAGAACAATCTGAAGATGCTAGGAGAGACCCTAAGCACATTCTAATAGAAAATGTCTTAGGCCTGCCAAAAGAACATTTTTCTCTTAAATATATTTTTCTGACATCTTTCTTCCAGTCTGTTGTCCTATCTCCCAATCTTAGAATGAGATCTTAGGGAAGGAGGTCTTGCTAATTAACTGCCCTTTTATTGCTCATCTTTTTGCTTTTGAAAAGTAGGTCAGACAGGGCCAGGGGCCGTGGCTAACGCCTGTAATCCCAGCAGTTTGGGAGGCTGAGGTGGGTGGGTCACCTGAGGTCAGGAGTTTGAGACCAGCCTGACCAACATGGATAAATCCTGTGTCTACTAAAAATACAAAATTAGCCAGGCATGGTGGTGCATGCCTGTAATCCCAGCTACTCGGGAGGCTGAGGCAGGAGGATCTCTTGAACTGGGGAGGTGGAGGTTGCAGTGAGCTGAGTTTGCGCCACTGCACTCCAGCCTGGGCAACAAAGAAATACCATTAAAAAAAAGAAAAAAAGAAAGAAAGAAAGAGAGAAAGAAAAAGAAAACCAGGTCAGATAAAATTTGAGCTCTTTAGAGAGAAACACCACAGTTTCCCTCACCCCTAGTACACAAATTGTGACAACTATGAGCCCACCCTGATTAAAGGAAAAGGTATAATTTGACAAACCTGGAGAAACATAGATAGCACTGGTTACTGCATAGAATCAGTAAATATGCTGACTCTAACTTGAAGCACTGTTTTGCACTATAAGTAGAACTAACTCTCTAGAGGTTCAATTTCTCCAGACGATGATATGGTACTCTCAGCAATGATAACTTTACTTCTAGGAACGTATGCTGCAGTGCAGTCCTTATGCATTAGTGGTTATGGATGATATGATACAATATAGTCTATAAACTGGATGCTGCTTTTAAAAGAAGACAGTATTTTCCAATAAAGAGGGGGAAATGTCCAAAAACAGTAATAACTGACAAGTTATTTCTCCCTCTATACAATTTCTTTGAAGGAAAGTAATATTCATGTTTGCATTTGCATAAAAACAAAAATATACTCCAAAATATATAAATAGTAGTAACTTATCATTTGGGAGATTGGGAAAAGGAAGGTATAAGTTCTGATTTCACTTTATGCCTTACTGTCTCATTTCATTTTTAAAGTAATATGTATTATTTTGATAGTAAAAATGTTTAGGAATAATTTAAAAGTAATAAAAGAATTTTAATGCTAGTCACTTTAAAAAGTTACACTAGGTATTGTTTATGGAAAAAATACTAGATGATAGCTACTCTACGAAGAGTTTTATTTATACTATCCCATTTGGTTAGGTGCCATTATTTTGTCCATACCATAGGTAAGGACGTGTGGTTTACATAATTTAAGTAATTAGTCAGCATGAAGGGAGGCTCAGCAAGTCTTTATCTGGGTAATCTGGTTTCCCACTGGGAAACCCCACACCTCTGTGTTATCACCACCTAGCACTGTGCACTCTTTCTCTCTATACTTACCCCATTTCTATCAAACACCATCTAGGTATTAATAAGACTAATTTGTTTGCAAAATAAATTTTGTCTCTTTAAACTTGGCCTAATTATTTACACAAGTGCAGCAGGAATACTGATTTACCACATAGGCTCTCTTTAAGTTGGCTTACCTGGACATTTTCATAAGGAATCTCAACTTAGACTTTTAAAAGTGTCCAGATGCTAGGAAACCAAACCAGGATCTTGCTATCATACTTTGCCTGCAATACCTAGAAATTTGATGAATTCTCCTTTTCTTAAGGTCCTCCAGATATCCTGATGTTCCTGGTCCTGTCAGGAAGTGACATTTCTTACTCACCTGAGAGGAAAGGAACCCTTTAAGCCAGGACAGTTTTTCATGTCTGAGTGTGCTGTTTCTGTTCCTAAAAACCATAAAAGAAATAAAACAGTGATATTACATTCAACAGGGTAACTCTAAATCCTTGTTCTACCAGTGGAAATATAATATCTCTAGGGATTAAGCCTGATCTCCAGAATTTTCCCAAGACTATAGGAAAATAACATCCAGATATTTTAAAAAAGCACCTGCAAGATGAGCTGAGGGTCTCTCAGTATACAGGAAACTGTCACAAGGTGTGCCTTTTTTCTTTTGAAGCAGCAAAAGAAGTTCTCATAATTCCCAAGGCTTTGCGCAAAACATAAGAGATATGGCCCAGCTTTGTAGCTGTTGTCATGCTACCTTACATGCATGTAAATCTGTTAAGGCTAACTCAATATTAGTGTTCTCTCTCTATTGGGTACTCAGGGGCCTTTTTGTTGTCAGGATTGTTTTATTTCTTCCACAGTGGATATATTATTCTCCTTTCTTTCCTTCTAAATGGATTATTCTTAGAAGCAGTCATAGATAGGGCTTCCCAGAAGTTGGTTCCATGTGATCAAACAAACAGTTGTGCTCAGGGTAGGTTCAGTTCCTAGAACCTAATGTTCATACAAGTAGTAGGGGATTCTCTTTTTAAAAAAGATGGTTGGGTGCAGTGGCTCACGCCTGTAATCCCAGCACTTTGGGAGTCCAAGGCAGGTGGATCACTTGAGGTCAGGAGTTCAAAACCAGCCTGACCAACATGGCAAAACTCTGTCTCTACTAAAAATACAAAAATTAGCCGGGCGTGGTGGTGGGCACCTGTAATCCCAGGTACTGGGAGGCCAAGGGACAAGAATCACTCGAATCTGGGAAGTGGAGGTTGCAGTGAGTCAGAACCCAGCCACTGCACTCCAGCCTGGGCAACAGAGTGAAACTCCAAAAAAAAAAAAAAAAAAAAAAAAGAATAAAAAATTCTAGTACAAAATTACAGACCTGTTCGAAGGACTCCTAAAAGCTAAACTTTCTTACCTGCATGGTAAATTTGCCTGGGGCCTTGCATGATATCCCATATGGGCCAGTGAGGTATCACAGCATTGAATTGCCCCTTACTCCTTTCTGTTCCACTTCCTCTCCTAACTTCCACTTTCTCAAAAAAAAAAAATTTTTTTTTAAATTAAAAAGTCTCATATAAGTTTTCACTTTAGCTAATGCTGCCTGGGGAAGCCAGACCAAAAACATATGCTGCTCTGCTTACCTTATATGCCTTGACTTTTTCCTCTGCCGTTTGAATCCCCAATAATTCAATCTGTATTGAAAAGATAATGAGGATGCCTACAAACGTGGAATAATTCAGATTAATATTGACCTTTGAATAGCCTGAATGAGACCTCTTGCCAGAAATTTAAAAGTCCGCCTGAGTGGGGCAGAAAAATACATTAAAAGGCCTTTTTAAGTATCAAGCAGGTATGAATATTTATAAGCCCATTTTGTTTATTACTCTTGTCAGTTTCCCATTTTTGGTCAGCCAATGTCTCTCATGATCACAGATGTTAAAAATTATGAGTAGTGTATTAGCATACTGAATCCAGCAATATATATATTTTAAAAGCACATCATGATACAGTAGGATTTACTCCAGGAACTCACATTTGAAAATCAGTCAATATTATTCACCGCATTAACTGTAAAAATAAATAAAACTGCATGATAGTATCAGTAGATGTAGAAAACCTTTTTAAAAGTTAACCTCTCTTCATTATTAAAACAAAAAATATCTTAACAAATAGAAAAAGTGGATTCCCTTATTTATTTAATAGTATATCTATAAGAGATATACACTTAATATTCCACTTTGAAAGAAATAAAAATGTCTTACCCCAAAATATATTTCTTTGACATATTTTAAGATGGCTGTCAGAGGCAGCAAAAGAAGTAGCCTTGCAATGCCATTGTGTGTGGGAAAAATTTGCATCTGTAGAAAATCTGCCTTGATATATACAGGCCTTCTCTTTTCCAGACGTAGGAAGGATTAATGAGAGCCTGACACATTTAAAAGTCTTAAGGAAACAATTCTCTGAGGGATGCTATCTGTGAGATTTCATGTACATAACAAGACTACTATTGCTAGCAGACCTCATCTTCTCTCCCTCCTATAACCAGTTCTGCCATGATCCACTTCTTTCTGTAACCTCAAGCTGGTATATAAGCTCCTGCACCTCACTGGGGGGTTGGGCAATCATACATTTTGTATGTGTTTTCCCCTGTTAATCTTCTGTTTTTGTGAGTTGATTTTACAACAAACTTTCAGAGTGCTAAGAGAAAGATTTCCCTTGGCCCCTAGAAATTTGATATTGTAATCAGGAACCCAAAGTTTGGCTCTTTTGGAAGTCCACAGTTAAGGAAAACCAGGAGCTGATCAGCCAGCCTAAGGATAAGAATTTCTTACCAGTCAGATTCCAGGCCCCTCTCTGTGGAATGTGGTCAAGTAGACAGTAAATATCACTCTTTGTTCATTTTTCCTGTCCAAGATCTTGACTGATGGGAGAAAAGGATTTGTGTGACCAGTGCTGGTGTATTGACTCTGGTGTACTTTCTGGTACTTTGTGGTATGAATCACATTGTTTCATCCATTTCCTCCTAGAGTAGTCTTTTCTTTGTCTTTCTCTTTCTGTGTTGTTCTGTCATAAAGAGGTGTACAGGCTGAGGTTTTTCTCTTATCTCGTTTTGTTTTGTTTTGTTTGAAATGGAGTATCGCTCTGTTGCCCAGCCTGGAGTGCAGTGGTACGATCTTGGCTCACTGTAACATCTACCTCCTGGGTTTAAGCAATTCTCCCACCTCAGCCTCTCAAGTAGCTGAGATTACAGCTGCGTGCCACCATGCCTGGCTCATTTTTGTATTTTTAGTGGAAACAGGGTTTCACCATGTTGGCCAGGCTGGTCTCGAACTCCTGACCTCAAGTGATCTGCCCACCTTGGCCTCTCAAAGTGCTGGGATTACAGGCGTGAGTGTTTTGTCTTGTTTTTTAAGAGACAGCGTCTTACTCTGTCACCCAGGCTGGAATGCAGTGGTGCAATCATAGTTCACTGTAACTTCAAACTCCTGGGCTCAAGTCATCCTCTTGCCTTAGCCTCCGCAGTAGCTAAGACTACAGGCACATGCCACCATGCCCAGCTAATCTTTTAAAAATATTTCTGTGGAGATGGGTCTCTCTACCTGCCCAGGCTGCTCATGAACTCCTGGCCTCTCAAAGCACTAGGATTACAGGTGTGAGCCACCATGCTTGAAATAATCAATATGCCAGAGGTATATTGATATATTGGCATATTGGGGTGGTGTATTCTGGTCTCTTACAGTCGTATTTTGAGGGAGTGTGTCCAGAATAATCAACTCAGAATTTAGGTTGGTATCTTGAACTGGAGTATTAGGGAGAAGAGACACAGTAAAATCTCTCACACACACACACCCCTATATTAGAAGACAGACCTTAAATTCACACTAAAAGTTGATTTCACACTGAATGGTAAAATTACATTTATCTATTCAGCCACAGGCAGAGCTATACAAACTCAAACTTCCCTAAGTGAGGCTGTGCATCTACAAAATGGAACTGAGAAGCAAGCCCAGTACAAAGCATGCGCTCACCGCAGTTTTCAGTTGAGAATGAAATCAGATAAAGCACAAAATACAGTTGGCACAGTGTCTCACAAATAATGATTTTTGTGCCATGAACCACTCAATATGTGAGGAGAAGTAAAAGATGAGGCAAGAAGCTGAAAGTATTTATGATAAATTGCACCTTATAAAAAACCAGAGGTGCAATTTTTATTATTTTGCCACTTGCCCAACCATTTCAATGTGTTGAACTACATTGTGAAAAAACAAATATGATCATATAGAACCCAGTAGTTCAAGACCAGACTGGCCAAAATGGTAAAACCCCCTCTCTACTAAAAATACAAAAAAATTGCTGGCCGTTGTGGCTGGTGCCTGTAGTCCCAGCTACTTGGGAGGCTGAGGCATCAGAATAGTTTGAACCCAGGAGGCAGAGGTTGCAGTGAGCTGAGATGGTACCACTGCACTCCAGCCCGGGCAACAGAGCCAGACCCTGTCTCTAAATAAATAAATATTAAAAAATCACAACTCCAATCTCCATGCAATTTCTAAGAGGTAAAGGCACTTAAGTTTTAAAATAAAGGAGTGGATACCTGAATTTAATCAATTCTAGGGTAAATATTTTTCTCACTTTAGTGTCTCTGAAACAGGTATGTATTTTTACAGGGGTGGCCTCCTACCATTATGATACTTTAATTTGCAGCATTTTCCCCTGTTAATGGTGTAGGTAATAATGTCTCTGGTGACCCCTTCTTAAAGAGTTCCTAATCCTGGCTTTATTTTTATTTCATTTTATTTTTTGAGACAAAGTCTCACTCTGTCACCCAGGCTGGAATGCAGTGGTGCCGTCAAGGATCATCTTTCACTGCAGCCTGGACCTCCTGGGCTCAAGAGATCCTCCCACCACAGCCTCCCGGGTAGCTGGCGCTACAGGAACCCGCGACCACATCTGGCTAATTTAAAAAAATTTTTTGTAGTGGCAGGGTCTTGCTATGTGCTTCGGGTGGTCCTGAACCCCTGGGTTAAAGTGATCCTCCCGCCTGGGCCTTCCAAAGTGCTGGGATTACTGGAGTGAACTATGGCTCCCGCTCAGCTTTTCCACTAAAATGCTCTGCTGGCGGGAAATGAGGAGTGGGAAGCAGGGGGTGGGGCTTTTCTTTTACAAAGGCTCTGCCTGGGCTGTTACTTCTGGTGAAGTGCTTGTAACTTTTTAGGTGGAAACGATGCCATTTTTCCTTTATTCTCCCGTCCCTAAGACCAGGAGGCAATTGGAGGATCCTCAAATACCAGGGAGAAACCAGCTAGCAGAAGTAGTATAGTGGGAGGGGAAGACCAAGGCAAATGCCTTAGGAGTGGATGAGAATTGCGACTTCAAATTGGGTCTCCTGACCTGTAAAGGCCCTTTTCTATGCCCCTCTGGACCTGTCCTCTGCCCAGGTTCATCTAGAAAAGGATGGAATTGGTTGCATGGTATCTTCTGGGTGAGGTTGGGAGATGATGCGGGAACGCTCCCGGTAGGCTCTGTAGGTCTCTCGTGAGGATTTCATGGGATGTGTAGATTTTTGGGGAAATGTGAAAGCTTAGAGGAAAGGGACGTTTTTCTACGGGAAAGGAATTTTTAGCTGCACTCTGACTGAAAAGTGGGAAACAGAGAATTCAAGCGCTTGAATATTCGCCTGCTTTGCATTTCCCGAAAGAGAGAGAAAACATCAGCGATCCATTCCACAGATCAAGGGTATAGGAAAGTGGACAGCAGTTTGAGATGTTCATTGGCCTTGGAGAGGGAGCGGACCTCTGCCATCAATGCCACTTCCTGCGCTGGAGTCTTGCAGTCCATTTTTCTCTCCTACTCTCTTCCATCGACAATCCCCAAATATCAAGGATATCTGACAGTTAATCATCAGAATAAACGAGTGGTTCCCACAGAATTACATCCCGCAGGAGAGGTACGGGACCGAGAGAGTCGGGGGTCAGGCCTGAAGGCGCGGTCAAAAAACGCTAGGCCGAGTTTCCAGTTTGGAAGGGAAGCAGTTGTCCGCCCCTCCTGTAGGATCCTGAGAGCTCTGGACTGGGAGGAGACTCTGGGACCAAGGGGTGGCCTGGGAAATTCCCGCCGCCACGGAGGTTGGAAGGGCTGTTTCCTGCGCAGGAAGCTGTTGGCGATCAGAATGGATTTTACTTTGTTCCTGGAACCAGCCCCATCCGCTTGGTTCTGGGCCCCTAAACCGCCTCCTCTTCTCAGGCACTATGCACTGAGTTGAATGCAGGAACAATACAGACTTCCCACCCAGAACGGAGACTCACGCCTGTGATTCTAGCACTTTGGGAGGCCCTGGCGGGCGGATTGCTTGAGCTCAGGAGTTCGAGAACAGACTAGGCAACAAAACGAGACCCTGTCTCTACGAAAACTACAAAAAATTAGTCGGGTGTGGTGTCGCGCACCTGTGATCCCAGCTGCTCCACCGACTGAGGCGGGAGGATAGCTGGAGCCCAAGAAGGCCAGGCCGCACTGAGTCGTGATCACGCCACTGCAGCAGCCTGGGCAACAGAGCACGAGAAAGAAAAGAAAAGGAAAGGAAAGCAAAGAAAAGAAAAGAAAGAAGAAAAAAAGGAAAGAGAAAGAAGTGAAAGAAGAAAGAAAGAAAGAGAGAGAGAAAGAAAAATACAACAGACTTCCCTAAGCCCGAGAAAACAGCCTTGGGAATCTAGAGTGGGTAGAGGCCGCAGGACTTTGGTAGCACGGAAAGCACAGTGGGTCCATCGCTGCACCGCTCCTTTCCCGGTGCCAGCGGTTTCTTTCTTTCGTTCTTTCTTTCTTTTTTTTGAGACGGAGCTCACTCTGTCTCCCAGGCTTGAGTGCAGTGGCGCGATCTTGGCTCACTGCAACCTCTGCCTCCTGGATTCAATCCTCCTGGATTCTTCTGCCTCAGCCTCTGGAGTAGCTGGGATTACAGGTACCTGCCACCACGCCCGGCTTATCTTTTGTATTTCAGTGAGATAGGGTTTCACCTTGTTGGCCAGGTTAGTCTCCTGACCTCAAGTGATGCGCCCACCTCGGCCTCCCAAACTGCAATGATTACGGCGTTAGCCGCCGCGGTCGGCCGTGGCGCCAGCGGTTTCTCACTGCCATTGCTACTCCTTTGTCGGCGACAGCGGACGCTCTCCAGCGGCGTCAACATTCTGTGCACCAAAAGTTGTTTTTTGCAACAGCACAGGCATTTGCTGCGGGCAAGTGCTTGCAGGATCCCAGCGCCGCTGGTCCTCTCCCCAACAAGTACGTGAGTGTCCCCCGCCCCACAATCTAATCGGTGTATGGAGCCAGAGGTTTCCCTGCGGCACTCTTTCGCCGGTAGCGTCCAGCGAAGCCGGGGAATCCGCTGGCAGCAACGTTGGTTTCACTGAGTCCGGAGTTTCTCGGCACCTGCACTGCTCTGCGCTCTGTGCTGGCCCAGGCAGGTCTCAGCACCACTATGTGCAGGGTAAAGGCATTTGTCTGTTGTGGGTAGGAGAGCTGTTATGAGAGGACTAAAAGTTTCTAGTGGAGCCCAACTGGCGGTTTCTTGATCGTATAACCACTAGTTCCGCGGAGCTGGATGTACTTCAGTGGCAGTGTATGTTTCTCTGTGGCATCCCCACAGCTTCCGTCCAAACTGCGGTGTTTCGCTGGCACCACTGCCACGTAGGTCAAGTTCTTCAGTGGCTGCGCGGTTCCCTGCACCGAAGTCACCTGCTTCTGATCCGCGCTTTCTCCCGGATGGCCGACCAGTTTTCTGCTGGTTGTGCTAGATATAGTTTCCTGGTCTCCGTGCGCCGCTTTCTCCATCCAAGACCCTCTAGTGCCGGTATCACGGTCGCAGCACCCGGGGTTTCCATTGGCTCTTTTACCAGTGGCGCGGAGTCGGCGATTTTTCTGTCTCAGCACTTGTCGTACGGAGTTTCTCGGTGGCCGAACCTCTCTTTTTTCTCAGAATCGATGGTTTCTTGGTGACGGCGCGAATCTTGTCCTTGACAACCCCGCCGGCTGGCGTCACTCGCAGGCTCCCGGCACCGCCATTTCGCCAGCCGAGGTCTCTTGGTCGCAGCACAGCTCGTTGGTCTGCGCCTCCATTTTCTCAATGGCCGCAGCACCCAGGTTGCCGATCTGAGGGATTCAGAGTCGCAGCTGCCCCAGTTGCGCCGAGCCTGGCGTTACCGGGCGGAGGCGGCGCTGGGCTGGCGGAGCCCACCCCTCCTCGGAGCCGGTGGCAGGGGAGCTACCGGGGCGCCGTCTCTTCCCAGCGCCGCCGCACGGACTCCGGCTCAGTCTCCAGAACCCAGTCCGGTGGCTGCGCCGCTCGAGTTTCTGTGACAGGACCCCACGGTTTCCGGAGTCGTTGGCTTCTTGGTCCTAGCAAGTTTCGATTTCGCAGGGCCTGCGATTTCTATCCCTTGTTCAAGTCGTGCAATAGTCACAATGTGATTTCTCAGCCCAAGCAAATTCCGACTTAGGACAAACACCAGTCTGGCCCTGGCTGCGATTTCTAGGTAGTAGGAAGTTACTCTTTGGTGGTAACGAGGCTGAGTCACCCTATGACTCATATCTCAGCAACTCCGGGTTTCCTGTAGCCTCGGAATTCGAATCCTAACAACCCCGGGTTAGCCCCGCCTCAAGTTTCTTAGTCATTGCAAGTTCTGGTTTCCTACTAGTAAGCTCTGCTTTAGTTGTGTAGGAGACATTTAACTCCTGTAGAAATCTGGGTACCAGCGAATGCGATTTATTATTTTATTTTATTTTATTTTAATTTTATTTTTTTCTGGCTTAGCGATGACCTGTTTAGCAGGGCCTGGAAGCTCTTATACTAAGCTTGGTTTCACAATAGAAGGCCCCGGCTTAGCTAAGCTTGTGTTTTTTAAACTCCTTTGGAAGTCAGGAAATGCAGGCAAACGCGATTTTTCAGTTTTGCCAAACCCCATTTGACAATAGCGAGTCCCGCCGAACGCTACTTTTTTTTCTACGATTTTATAGTCTAAGCTAAACAGTTTTAACCGTGACTGTTATTTCTTTATTTAATTTTATAGGAAATTTAGACTTAGTTGTAACATGTACCGATTTAGATAGGATAGAGATATCCTAATCGTAGGATTGCATTACAAACATTTGTAATTTCTTCTTTGTAGGACTGGTTCTCAGTAATTTTCGCTTATTTTTAAATTGTCTTTCTGTGTCTTGCTCTGAGAACGATGTTACTGATGTGCTTGCCTTTCATTTCTATTTGCATTTTAGGCTTCTATTCTTTTTACATTGTATTTCTATTTAAATGTTATGTATTTTTTTTTTCTACTAATTTTAAATGTCTCAGCTTCGTGCTCCTTGACTTGCATGCTCAGGACGCGGGGAGCCGATCTCGGTCTCAGCCTTGCTGCTGCCAGGTCCAGGTTCTGTCTGGCGACTCAGCTTCTTATGCGGAGCTGTGGGTTTTGCGTCAGCGCTTTTTTGCCAGTAGCGCCCACTGGGCGTTTTCTCAGTTGGTGCACCAGTCTTAGCGCCCAACAGGACGTTTCACGTTCGCGGGGCCGTAATTCTCTGTGCTGTCTCTTTCTGGGTCCTAGCAACGCTAATATCTCGTAGGAACTTCCTGAACCCCCTTTTACGGTGCAGACCGGTAACTGCACCCAGCCGCTGTGCTCTCTAGTAATTCCACAATACCGTTAGTCGGGGCTTTTTCTCTCACAACACATTAAAACGGATTAAAACACATTAAACGACTTAAAACACAATAAGATGCCACAACACATTTTTCTGTCACAACACATTTAAACACTGTCAGTTCATTTCTCCAGAGAGGACTCCTATCTAAGAGCCCGCAGTTTCTTTCTAGCAGCACCATTTATGGCACCTAAATGGACATTTGTTTGGCAACACCACGGCAATCCGCTGGGTGCCTGCTCTTGCTGAGTCCCAGAGCCGCCAGATTCTTGTTAGCGAGGTCCTTAGTAGTGTTGAGCCCTAGCGGACAGTTTCCTGGTGGCAGCAATGCTCATTTCCCGGACACAGACGGTTCTTGGCCCCTGACGCGCGCTTTAATCCCTGCATTCTGTAGGGCTACTTCTCTATACGGTTTGCTTAGTGTCTGTTTCATTTCGGTTTCTTTTCTCGGTATGTTTTTCCGTCGGAATTACGGTTTGTTTTGGTTCTATGTACTTTTTAAAATTTTATCGTTTTTCATTTGTTTACTAATTTTCGTGCATTTATTACTATTGAGTTTCATATTTGGCTTGCCTCTGCCCACGACCTCCGGAGACATAAATACCCAGGCTGATGGTAGTGCTGAAGTGTAATACAGTAAGGTTAAACTTCCTGCAATTGATAACTGTACTGTGCTACTGTGTAAGCTTATGTAAGACAATATCCCTGTTCTTAAGAAATGCACACTAAATATTAAAGTTTACAGGCCATAATTTGCATAATCTTTTTACAATTAAAAAAAAAATTTTGTTCTGTTCCCCAGGAGAGTGCAGTGGTGTGATCTTGGTTCACTGCAACCTCTGCCTCCTGAGTTCAAGCAATTCTTCCACCTCAGCCTCCCAAGTAGCTGGGATTACAGGTGCATACCACCAAACCCGGCTAATTTTTGTAGTTTTAGTAGAGATGGAGTTTTACTATGTTGATTATGCTGGTTTTGAACTTCTGACCTCTGGTGATCCACTCGCCTAGGC
>NW_012100209.1:5521177-5527491 GCF_000951045.1 Mandrillus leucophaeus | reverse complement strand
TTCTAGCAGCACCATTTATGGCACCTAAATGGACATTTGTTTGGCAACACCACGGCAATCCGCTGGGTGCCTGCTCTTGCTGAGTCCCAGAGCCGCCAGATTCTTGTTAGCGAGGTCCTTAGTAGTGTTGAGCCCTAGCGGACAGTTTCCTGGTGGCAGCAATGCTCATTTCCCGGACACAGACGGTTCTTGGCCCCTGACGCGCGCTTTAATCCCTGCATTCTGTAGGGCTACTTCTCTATACGGTTTGCTTAGTGTCTGTTTCATTTCGGTTTCTTTTCTCGGTATGTTTTTCCGTCGGAATTACGGTTTGTTTTGGTTCTATGTACTTTTTAAAATTTTATCGTTTTTCATTTGTTTACTAATTTTCGTGCATTTATTACTATTGAGTTTCATATTTGGCTTGCCTCTGCCCACGACCTCCGGAGACATAAATACCCAGGCTGATGGTAGTGCTGAAGTGTAATACAGTAAGGTTAAACTTCCTGCAATTGATAACTGTACTGTGCTACTGTGTAAGCTTATGTAAGACAATATCCCTGTTCTTAAGAAATGCACACTAAATATTAAAGTTTACAGGCCATAATTTGCATAATCTTTTTACAATTAAAAAAAAAATTTTGTTCTGTTCCCCAGGAGAGTGCAGTGGTGTGATCTTGGTTCACTGCAACCTCTGCCTCCTGAGTTCAAGCAATTCTTCCACCTCAGCCTCCCAAGTAGCTGGGATTACAGGTGCATACCACCAAACCCGGCTAATTTTTGTAGTTTTAGTAGAGATGGAGTTTTACTATGTTGATTATGCTGGTTTTGAACTTCTGACCTCTGGTGATCCACTCGCCTAGGCTTCCTAAAGTGCTGGGATTATAGGTGTGAGTCATTGTGGTGTCCCCAAATTCTTTAAAGACAGGAGGAGAGGGAATATGGATAAAAGGTATGCTGCGGCCGGCTGGGGGTGGTGACTTAAGCCTGTAATCCCAGCACTTTGGGAGGCAGAGGAGGGAGGATCGCCTGAAGTTGGGAGTTCGAGACCAGTCTGGCCAGCATGGTGAAACCCCGTCTCTACTAAAAATACAAAAACTAGCCAGGCGTGGTGGCTTATGCATGTAATCACAACTACTCAGGAAGCTGAGGCAAAAGAATCACTTGAACCCGGGAGGTGGAGGTTGCAGTGAGCCAAGATTGCATCATTGCACTCCAGTGAGACTCTGTCTAAAAAAAAAAAAAAAAGACATAAATATAATGTTCTCACCTATAAAATGGAGATGAAAAATCAAAGTATGCTGGATTTCTGTGGTTCCTTCTTGCATTTTTTCTTGTAAATTTTAATTATTTTAAATAAAAAGTTAAAAATGTAACATAAGGACTATATATTCATTATCTTCAATTTTCACATCCCAGTGAATCCTGTATAATGAATCTTTCATTCCACAATTTCATTTTCCTATTACCACAAATATCAACCTCTCTTTAGCATTTTATATAGCAAATGTATTTCTTCAACTTCCATGACATGTCACTATCCTTTTCTTTTGCTTCAGCAAACACTCAGTCTGTTTGCTCTGGCACATCATCTTTCTTTGTCCAAACTCTGAAATGCCCCAGGGTGAAATATTTTGCTTTGCTAAATATTTTGGAGTAATTTTATACTTGCCAGTGGAACCTGTATTATCAACGTTGGTGCATAAAATGAATGCACAAAAAGGGGTAGTTGAGAAGAGTTTTAATAAAGTAACTGACTTCTTACAATGAGCATTTGCGGACAGGTTAAAGGAAACAAACAAAAGGTAGGGAGCACTCCAGACCTTGCACCAGAAGAAAGCGTTACCATTCTTAACTAAGTAGGAGCAATAGAATGAGTGGTGTTAGAGAAAGCAGGCAAGTTCTGGAAGGGCCACTCCACATTTCTTTTGGCCTTTTTTTCCCTCTGTCACCCAGGCTGGAGTGCAGTGGTACAACTATAGCTTATTGCAGCCTCTGCCATCCCAGCTCATGCAATCTTCCTTCCTCAGCCTCCCAAGTAGCTGTGGCTACAGGTACATGTCACCACACCTGGCTTATTTATTTATTTTTATTTATTTTTTATGAGATGGAGTTTTGCTCTTGTCGCCCAGGCTGGAGTGCAATGGCACAATCTTGGCTCACTGCAACCTCTGCCTCCTGGGTTCAAGTGATTCTTCTGCTTCAGTCTCCCGAGTAGCTGGGATTACAGGTGCCTAGCACCACGCCCGGCTACTTTTTGTATTTTTTAGTAGAGATGGGGTTTCATCACGTTGGCCAGGCTGGTCTCGAACTCCTGACCTCAGGTGATCCACCCGTCTCGGCCTCCCAAAGTGTTGGGATTACAGGTGTGAGCCACAGTGCCCAGCCTAATTTTTTTATTCTTTGTGGAGACAGGATCTATTACCGAAGTTGGTTGTGGTGCCTCAACTCAATCAGAAGCTTGGGGGCAAAAGTAGCTCTCCAGTGAGGTCCATAACAGTTACTTCTTGCAGCATAGAGCTGGTTGAAGACTGGTAAGCAGCTCTAGAGAGGCAAACTGATGTTAGCTAGCAGTGTCTTTATATTGATCAATGTATTCACGAAAATAACTTTTTTTTTTTCTTTTTTTTGAGAATAGTCCTTGCTCTGTCACCCAGGTTGGTATGCAGTGGCCTGATCTCGGCTCACTGCAACCTCCACCTCCTGGGTTCAAGTGATTCTTGTGATTCAGCCTCCTGAGTAGCTGGGATTAGAGGTGTGCACCACCACGCCTGGCTAATTTTTTGTATTTTTAGTAGAGATAGGGTTTTGCTATGTTGGCCAGGCTGGTCTTGAATTCCGGGCCTCAAGTGATTCACTCACCTTGGCCACCCAAAGTGCTGGGATTATAGGAGTAAGCCACCCCACCTGGCCCACAATGGTAACTTTTAAAAATGATTTTTTAAAAACTCTATACTGAAATTCAATAAATTAGATAAAATGGATCAACCATGCAAGATCCACAGTCATCATTAATAATATTGAATTTATGGTAAAAAAAACTTCCAAAAAACAAACCTAGAGTTTCTTACAATTTCAGTGACTAATTTTTACCAAATATTTAAAGATTAAACAAGTTGAATTCTACATGATTCATTCTAGTAAATAAAAGAATATGGAATACTTCCCAATTTATTTTATGAGATCCACACTTTCCTGGCACACACAGCACACTAAGAGAAAACTACCGACCAATATTGCACCTAAGCATAGATGCAGAAATCCTCACCAAAATATAACAAATAGCAGTCAGAAATACATGTTAAAGAACAATACCATGCCTTGGGTCCGGCACGCTGGCTCACGCCTGTAATTCCAGCACTTTGGGAGGATGAGGCGGGCAGATCATGAGGTCAGGAGATCGAGACCATCCTGGCTAACACAGTGAAACCTGGTCTCCACTAAAAAAAAAAAAAATACAAAAAATTAGCCAGGCATGGTGGCGGGCGTCTGTAGTCCCAGCTACTTGGGAGGCTGAGGCAGGAGAATGGCGTGAACCCAGAAGACGGAGCTTGCAGTGAGCCAAGACTGTGCCACTGCACTCCAGCCTGGGTGACAGAGCGAGACTCCATCTCAAAAAAAAAAGAAAAAAAAAGAACAATACTTGCCCAAGTAAGATTATTCCAAATGGTGGGCTGGTTTAATGCTCCAAAGTCAAACAATATAATTCACCTTGTTGATAGCCTAGATGAGAAACACTGTATAATCCTATCAAATGATGCAAAAAAGCACTTAAAATCTACACCATTTATGATTTAAAATTTAAAAACCAACTCTCAACATAGTGGGAATAGAGGGAATTTCCTCAACCAAAAAAAAAAAAAAAAAAAAAAAATCTACAGAAACCTATAGCAAACATTGTATGTAATAATGACAGACTCATTCCCATGGAATCAGGAACAAGGCACAAATATCCACTCTCACCATTTCTATTCAGCAATGTACTGCAATTGTTTGCCAGTGCAATAAGGTGAGAAAATGTGTTAAAAAGCATAAAAATTGGAAGTGAAACAATGAAACTATCCATACTTGCAGAATTTGAGTCTATGTAGAAAATCTTAAGGAGTCTAAAAGAAAAGTTCCAGCACTCATGAGTTTAGCAAGTTCTCAAGATATAACAGCGTAAACCTTCAGAGGGAAAAAGTTCTAGGGCCTTGGAACAAGAGAATTTCCTGCACTAATTTCTCAGGCCTGCTGCTTTTTAACCCATTTCCTGTAGGCCCAGCCTGTGAGTCACCTACCATGCACAACCCCTGGCTGATCCTTCCTTCCAGTCTCTGGATAAGACACACTACCTCTGCCCTGCAATCAGCAAACCTAGGCGACCCAGAGTCCCATGCCAGTCCTGGCACCAGCAACCAGCCACCCCGCCCCTATGCCCCATCCTTACCAAACACCATCAGCAGGAACCCAGGTAACAGGAATTTCACAATTGTGTACTATTTATTTTATTTTATTTTATTTATATTTTTGAGACAGAGTTTTGCTTTTGTTGCCCAGGCTGGAGTGCAATGACACCATCTTGGCTCACTACAACCTCTGCCTCCAGGTTCAAGCAATTCTGCTGCCTCAGCCTACCCAGTAGCCGGGATTACAGGCATGCGTCACCACGCCCGGTTTATTTTGTATTTTTAGCAGAGACGGAGTTTCACCATGTTGGTCAGGCTGTTCTCAGACTTCTGACCTCAAGTGATCCACCAGACTGGGCCTCCCAAATTGGTGGGATTACAGGCGTGAGCCAACGCGCTCGGCCACATTTGTGTACAATTTTATTGAGAAGGGGAAAGAAAAAGGCACAAACTGATCTGAAGGCAAAATTTCTTCCATCGTTTGAGAGAACTCAGGTGTTACTGTAACATCTTCTGTTACAAGACGATCGTCAGTGGAAGGATCTCAGCGAAAATCTCAGGGCTCAGGACTCCGAAGGCGGCGGTGGACACATTCTTAGGGCGTTTGCCCTCAAGCACACGCAATCTGCAGCCAGCAGTCTTGGAACTTCGGTTGGTGGCTTCGGTTAACAGTAGTAGGCTGACACTCTGAAAGGTCTCCTCGGACGGACGTCTCCGGCTCCAGTCGTCTATCCACTAAGCAAGGGGCGAGTTGAGAGGGGTGCTGCGGGGACAGGCGTCCGTTAGGACCCTCTGCAGCCTTCCGCTCTCCAGAGGGCGCCTGCGGCTCCTCCTAGTTGCAGGCGACTGATTCAGAGGGGGCGACTTTGTGCCCCTCCTCAAAGTGCTCTGCGGTTTGGGAAAGAGACCTTTTCGCCGGCAGTTTCAGCAAAGAAGCACTCAGGGAGCGGAAAGTAGGTCGCAGTGGAACCTAGGAGGCCGTCCCAAGAGAGCTCGCAGTGGTAAGGACAGGAAGGGAGCATCCAGGACACCGAATTTACTGAGCTCAGGACTGGAGGCATCTGACCCCGCCGCCTCCTTTGTGGAATCCCAGGCCTGCCAAACTCTGAGGGGAGACAGCAACTCCATCGCCTCAACTCCATCGCGTCCTTCTTTCACCAGTTGACACCGGGTATCTGGGACTCGGAAGTCAACATCTTTTGCGTGTTTATACTCTTCTGGTCTCATGAGCGTCCAAATTAGATTGCAGGGAGGTGGGTGGGAACCTTAATCTTAGGAGCAAATTACATCAAAAGATGGAATTAATGAGATTTACATAAGGTCCTATCATCTGAGATGAAGTTATCTAGATAAATACTTTAAGAATTGAAAAGAAAAAGTACTAATTTCTTGTGCAAGGAAAGCTGTTTTGGGGGACCCTGGTTAGAAAGTTCATTATTGCCTCCAAATGCATTGCTAGTACTGGAGCAGACTGGATCCCTTTCTGTTCCAGAGCAATGCTTGTCAGATGCATAAAGATCCGCATGTGACTGAGGAGGAGGCCAGGGTAGTTGCCCATTTTTTAAATCAAAAGATCATTTTTGTGGTATTTCATTATATTATTCTGTGATATGTTGACCCTTTTTACATTTTAATTTTAGATTCAGGGGGACATGTGTAGGTTTGCAACAAAAATTTATTGTGTGATGCTGAGGCTTCTATTGACCCCATCACCCAGAGAGAGAGCATAGTCCCCAGTAGGAAGTTTTTCAGCCTCTGCCTCCTTATGTCCCTCCTTCCCTCCTTTTGGAGTCCCCAGTTGTCTATTGTTTTCATCTTTATGTCCCTGTACACTAGGTTTAGCTTGCACTTATAAGTGAGAGGAACATGCAATATTTGCTTCTGCATTAATTTGCTGAGGATAATTGTATCCTTACAGAATAGTTTGAAGTTGAAGTTGGGTAATGT
>NW_012100209.1:5514316-5515457 GCF_000951045.1 Mandrillus leucophaeus | reverse complement strand
CAGTGCTCTGGATGGGTATAACACACATAGGAGTGACAATTCCCAAGAGGGATCCATGTTACCCAGTCAAAGACCTGCTGTCCAGCCTTTAATGCAGACACACCTCTCCCTCCAAACTGTGCAAAAGGATGTATAGTTCTTTTCAACTACCCTAGACAAAAACTTCTAAGGCTGGTGATGCTTTATTAAGGAATCTTGATTTACACATACTGGAATTATATACTATTATACTGAAATCTAAGTTCTAGTGGCCTTCAGTAACTGTGAAAGAGACCTTTAATTTACTAACACATTTCCCATATGGCCTGAGAATACTTGCTGGCAGCGCTTGTGGCTTTATTTTTTACTCTGAGGTAAGTCAGAAGTTATAGTCTTAATGTTACCCTGAAACGCTTTTCAGAGAATTACATCAAAATAGGACTGACGCAGTTGGGACAGCTTGGTTGAACAGAAAGCCAAAAACAGATACCAAAAAAGAAATCCGCCTAGGCACAGTGGCACACACCTATAATCCCAGCACTTTGGGAGGCTGAGGCAGATGGATTACCTGAGCTCAGGAGTTTGAGACCAACCTAGCCAATGTGGTGAAACCCCATCTCGAATAAAAATGCCAAAATTAGCTGGGCGTGGTGGTGTGCACCTGTAATCCTAGTTTCTCGGAGGCTGAGGCAGGAGAATTGCTTGAACTCAGGAGTCGGAGGTTGCAGTGAGCCAAGATGGCACCATTGCACTCCAGCATGGGTGACAAGAGCGAAACTCCCCTAAAAAAAAAAGGAAAGAAAAAGAAAAAGAAGGAATCCATGAATAGTCTCAGGGTAAATGCTGTACCTGAATGTGCCACCTGCCAGTATTCTCAGGGCAAAGGATAAATGGGTTAAATAATTGCCTACAGTATTTTGCTTTTACACTTTATTTTCTGTTATATCCTGGAAGATTAGTGTGTCATAACCTGGAAGATAAAGAGGTCAGCTTATATAGGGGTCAACTAATCTGATATGCGTAAGGAGAAAATGTAGAACACACCATCAAGCATAATCAGTTACAGTTTCCTTAAAAATGCCTTGGCTATATCTTTGGCCAACCTCCTAATTTATAGAGTCAATATCACATATGTGGGCACTGTGACATCAGTAATTAAACA
>NW_012100209.1:5507399-5509186 GCF_000951045.1 Mandrillus leucophaeus | reverse complement strand
ATTGCACTCCAGCCTGGGCAACAAGAGGGAAACTCTGTCTCAAAAATAAAGGAAAAAGTACAACTATGTCTGTGGAGGAAAAGCTGTTTTTATGGTGCCTGGCTTTCTTATGGAAAGTTCATTATTGCCAACATCACATTGCTTGTCTTAAAAGAGCAGAGACTTAAACCTTGTCTACTAGCAGAGAAAAGCTTGGGGGGAATGTGCAAGGGATGATTTGGGATGTTATTGAGGAGCAGGGTAAGGATAGTTGCCCAATTGTTAGTGTGGTCTTTCACTCTCCCAGTTCTACTTAATTGCTATATTAAGAAGATTTCAGTCAGGTGCAGTGGCTCACACCTGTAATCTCAACACTTTGTGAAGCCAACACAGGCAGATCGCTTGAGCCCAGGAGTTGGAGACCAGCCTGGACAATATGGTGAAAGCCTGTCTCTACAAAAAATGCAAAAATTAGCCAGGTGTGGTGGCCTGTGCCTGTAGTCCCAGCTATTCAAAAGACTGAGGCAGGAGAATTACCTGAGCCTGGAAAGTTGAGGCTGCAATGAGCCGAGATTGAGCTGCTGTACTCCAGCCTGAGCAATGGAGTGAGACCCTGTCTCAAAAAAAAAAAAACAAAAAAGATTTCAGCACTTCTATGTACAATAGCAAGAAGTTAAAGGCTCAGGCCCCAGTGGCTAAGTTACAGAGGGGTTATATGCCTTTCTAGATCAGTGACCCTCAGCACGTTATCTAACCCTGTAGCCTTTATTAACAACCTCTGCAATGGAAGCCAAATGTGCTCTCATTTTACAAAGTAAATACCAGGCATACTTTTCATAACAAAAGTTAATGTTTATACAGTATCTGGTTGAAAGCAATTTGCTCAGTTTTTAACAATATTATCATTGTGGATATTATGGAATGAAAGATAACCTTAATCAGAACAAACGTAAAATGGATCATTCTTTGTTATATTCTTTCTGTGGATTATTTTTTTCCTTCTCATATCTATTGTGAAATTGGAATTTCTTTGAGTCAAACATGTTATTTACAAAGCATCAATGGATATGATTATAGAATTATTTAATCAAATATTGTTGTTTACTATTATAAAATCTGATTGATCCCAACATTTAGCAAGCATGTTTTGATACCCTACCATGTTCCAGGTGCTGTAAAGGGAGCCACAAATACAAAGATGAGAGACTAGCTGCAGCTTTCACAACTCTAACTGATGAGTGAGTAAAAACGCTGTCAAGAGACCATTCAGAACACAGCTAACTCAGTGTTTATTGCAGGAGCTGATTTGAAGACCAGAAAGACAAGGTCTGAATATGAATGTGATGCTTCCCTTCAAAGCCATGTTTCTTTTTACTTGAAGTGAGGAAAATATACAAAACTATAGAAAACTAAAGGAAAAAATAATGAAATGGAGTAAGAATGACAGAATAGATACAGAAGGCAGAAGATTGAAAGATTCTGTTAGGTGAAAGGTTTATGGACTCTAGGTGTCTGGAGAATGGATCTTGAGAGCAGGAGCAACCCTTACCTGCCAGTAATTACTGGAAAAGCACCAGTGGTGATCCCAGAAAACTAGCTTTATCATTTCTTCAAGCATATAGCTGGGATATATCTCTCTAGGAGTGAACAGTGAGTGGAAACTTGCATTGTAGAGAGTTGGCAGTGCTCTGGATGGGTATAACACACATAGGAGTGACAATTCCCAAGAGGGATCCATGTTACCCAGTCAAAGACCTGCTGTCCAGCCTTTAATGCAGACACACCTCTCCCTCCAAACTGTGCAAAAG
>NW_012100209.1:5502075-5506299 GCF_000951045.1 Mandrillus leucophaeus | reverse complement strand
GTCTCTGTTCATGGTTGTAATACTTTTTTTTTTATTTCGAAGCGAGGTCTCACTCTATAGCTTAGACTACAATGCAGTGGTACCATCATAGCTCACTTCAGCCTCGAACTCCTGGGGTTCAGGGAATCCTCTTGCTTCAGCCTCCTGAGTGGCTGGGACTACAGGCAGAAACCACCACACTCAGCTAATTAAAAGCTTTTTTTTTTTTTTTTTTGGTGTCTCACAGAGATGGTGTTTCACTATCTTGCCTGGGCTGGTTTTGGGATTCTCGCCTCAAGTGATCCTCCTGACTTAGCCTTCCAAAGTGCTGGGATTACAGATGTTAGCCACCATGTCCAGCCCGTAATAAAGCTGTTCTAGTCTTAGAATCTTGTCTCATGATGGTAACTCCACCTTCAATTTTTTTTTTATTTTTATTTTTGAAACAGGGTCTTGCTGTGTTTCCCAAGCCTGAGTGCAGTGGCCCAATCTCAGCTCACTGCAACCTCTGCCTCCTAGGTTTAATTGATTCTCTCACCTTAGCCTCCCAAGTAGCTGGGATTACAGGGGTGTGCCATCACTCAGGACTAAGTTTTTTTGTATTTTTAGTAGAGACGGGATTTCACCATGTTGGTTATTGCAGGATCTGGCCAGCAGCCCACAATGCAACGGGGCTCTTTCTTTGTTCCCAGGTGGATCGGGAGGTGGAGAAATAATAGAAACACACAAAATAGTGAAAGCTGGGTCCAGGGGGCTCACCACCTTCTGGCCCTGTGATGCTGCCAATGCACTGGGTATACCAGCATTTGTTATTAAGTTTAGTGAGGGTGGGGGTAGGTTATGAGGGATTTAGGGTCATTTGATTATGAGGTGAGCTGGTCACATGGGGATGGAGTAATTATTTAACATAACATCTGTATGCAGAAGTACAGTATACAGAGATAAGAATTTACAATATAGTGTGTGCATCAGCAATTTCTAACAGAGCCTTAAAACAGAAACACAGTCTTTCCATAACCTATGATTAGCAAGATATTAATCAGCAGTAACAGTTGCAGCAAAAGCTGGTTACAAACAATCAATAGAAACAGGATGTGAAGCTAGGCAACCTGTTAGACCAGAAATTCTCAGAAGGGCCTATGCTTTAACCCTAAAGAGGCCTAGAAGAGCCCTGGCCAGATGAGGGCGTTCATAGCCCTGTCTTATCCATATGAACAGGCGCCCCTCATGCGTCCCTTTATAGGCTCTCCACAAGGGTCGCATTCCATTCCCAGAGTTATGCACATCTGCTTTTCTAGGATAGGAATCTTGGTGATGTGAAACCTCCCTGACTGCATAGGCTCTCTGCAGGGGGTAGCATATCACGTGCTGTTGGCTCATTCTGGCAGTCCAACCTGGCATTGTCTTTACACAATCCTGCATACAATTTTGTATTTATAATAATCAGGAGCACTTCATCTTTTATTCCGTAGCGATAGTTTCAGGGGGGTCTCCCTACAGTTGGCAAGGCTGGCCTCAAGTGATCCTACCGCATCTGCCTCCTAACGTGTTAAGATGACAGGTGTGAGTCACTGTGTCTGGCTTAGATTTTTTTTTCTTTGTTCATTGCATTATTCATATCAAAGTGGAAGTATCTCTGATAATTCTATCCTTACTACGCTACCTAATATAGCATCCTCCTAGTTATCTTTCCAACTAACTTGCATTAAGTCTCTTAATAGCGTTTATCATATAAACACTGTTTATTTATTTATTTATTTATTTGTTGTCATGTTTACTGTTGTTTTTTCAACCCATGAAGGTGTCAGACACTTTATGGTCAAGTCCATGTCTGCTTGTTGATCACTTATCTCTGGCACCTTGATCACTGCGCAGCACAATATAGACGCTTAGTATTTGTTAATGAAGAGACAATAAATGTATTAAAAGGTTGGGTGTGGTGGCTGATGCCTGTAATCCCAGCACTTTGGGAAGCTGAAGTGGGAGGACTGCTTGAGCCCAGGAGTTTGAGACCAGCCTGGGTAACATAGGGAGACTCCATCTCTACAAAAAATTTAAAGATTAGCTGTGTGTTTGGTGTGTGCCTGTAGTCTCAGCTACTTGGGAGGCTTAGGTGGGAGAATTGTTTGGACCTAGGAGATTGAGGGTTTAAACCACCCTAAAAAATGATCAAAGTAAAACAACGGTTGTGGATGACAAAAGTATTAGAACAGCCATGGTTAAAGACAACATTGACAAGGAAATTTGATTATACCTATGACATACAACAATTTAATATAATAATCATAATTAGTTCTGATAACATATACTAAAACATTTCAGAATCACAGGAATCTCATATAATTTGGGAACACATATTAATAATGCATTTATATAAATACAATCCATGGAAGGTTTAACATTATTTCATATTTGATAACGTTTCTTGTGTGATTTTATTATACCAAGTAAGCCAAATATGTCTCTTTGGGTTTTAGGGGATATAATGTCAAAAAAATTAATGAGGTCAAAAAGGCTCAATTTAGAATTGGATTTTGGAAAGTTTGTCAAATATCAAAGACTTAAAATACTTGGTATCACAAAATGGGATCACAGGTCATTGTAAAATAAGTCACTCATTTATTCAAAGTGGTAACTAAAGGATTTCAAAAACAAAAAGGCAAAAACTTTTACTCTTTGAGACTTACTTTCCCAAACAACAAGACCTAATGAAGACAGGATGAAGCCAATTAAATCTGTTTCTTAAATCTTACAAATTGTTATATTTTAATCATCTTGACCACGAGATATAATTTTTATAAACCTTTTCATAACCTTTCATAATGTTTAAAAAAACAATAGGTTAACACTCCAAGAAAACACTTTTAATCTGACACAGGGGCCCACATGCTGAGCTTGCATCAGTGTTCCTTTGATATTTATTTATAGGCTGGCCACAGTGGCTCACGCCTGTAATCTCAGCACTTTGAGAGGCCTAGGTGGGTGGCTTCCTTGAGTTCAGGAGTTTGAGACTAGCCTTGGCAATGTGGTGAAACCCTGTCTCTACAAAAAATACAAAAATTAGCCAGGCGTGGTGGTACACACCTGTTGTCCCAGCTACTCAGGAGGTTGAGGTGGCAGGATCGCTTGAGCCTGGGAAGTGCGGGTTGCAGTGAGCCAGAATCACCCCACTGCGCTCCAGCCTGGGTGACACATCTAGTCTCTGTCTAAAAAAACCACAAAAGCAACCAAACAAAAACACACCAACTATTTAATTTACAGAGAAACTCTGAACTAATTTTGTCTCTTAAAATGGGTCCTTCCAAGCTCACACACCCACTTCTTCTGCAATAGTCCCTGGGACTAGAGGGTTTAAATAGTTTTAATTTCTGGACCCATATCTCATGACTGCAGCTTATTCTGATTTTCATCTTCTCCTAGATCTGAAGATGAGGCTTCAATTGCTCTCCATTGAGCATGAGTTGGGTGACCTTTTTAGATCCAGGAGATAAAGCACTTTAACTTAGTAGCACAAGGTTTAAAAAGAAATACAGGAAGTTACACGGATATAATAACCTTAATTTTTGTTAAATATGAGTTTTTCAAAGCAGATAAAAACACAGTAATGATGGCATAGGAATTATTTTGATAAAATGTAAAATATGTGTTTTCTCAGGCCAGTTATGAAAAGACAACAAAGTTTGTGTGATTGCTTTTCCTTAAGGGGAGTCCATTTAGATAACCTGCAAGTCAAAACTAATGAAAAGGGTACTTGAATTAATTAGACATAGGAAGAATGTGTCCTGGTTCGTAAGTGAAGTTTTTTGGTTTAATAGAACAATTTGGATATATTTTAAAAGTCAAGAGCACAGAATGTTATATTGGAAGAAAACATTTCTTTTAGACCCTAAAGGTAAAATATTTTTAGCATCAGACAAGAAACAGCAGTTACTACCTAAGAAAAAGAGTAACAGGAGCTGACACAGAAGTTGAAGGAGAGAGTTATTATCTCAGGTCTTAAAGGAGGGAGAAAGCTGAAAACAATAAGATGCAATAAATGTTGAACATTGGGGTTAAAAATTAAAATATCTTATAATTTAGTAAATCAATACTTTTCAAAAATGTTGTTCTAACCGTCTTTTATGTATTAGTGTATTTTTAATATCAGAGCCCAATCTCTAGAAAGACTACTATAGCCAACTTAGTTAACATAGTTTTAAAAAATAACTTCTCTTTACAAACCTGATTACAACTTAAACCATTTAT
>NW_012100209.1:5497615-5500995 GCF_000951045.1 Mandrillus leucophaeus | reverse complement strand
CTCAAGAAAGAAATGGACTGAGTGCAAGTGCAAGTGCTTTCTACACCCCTATGATTGCCCTCTAACCAAGCAGCAGCACCCACTTTCTAGCTGCCTTCTGCCACCAAACTATCCTTGAAAATCTCTAGCCTCTGAATTTTCTGGGAGGCTGATTTGAGTAATAATAAAGTTCAGACCTCCAATTTAGGTGACTCTACATGTATCAAACTCTTTATTGCAGTTCTCCTGTCTTGAAAAATCAGCTTTATCTGGCCAGTAGGCAAACCAAAACATGGGGCACTTTCAGATATGTTCCTGTTGACCATTATTATAGCCTGTGAATATCAGGTGTTTACCTAGGTAAGAACCTTAAGATTAAATAAATGGGTTTTTCTTTTCTGCCAGTAACCCAGGATTTAGCTGTTTTCATTAAACCAATGATATTAAATGCCTTATTTACCAAAATTACATGCACAAAGATAATTTTGTTGTGGGCTGCATTTATAGCTTAATAACCTTGATGCCAAATTTTCACGCCTTATATTACCTAGCGGAAATAAATATAAAACCACTGACCAACAAATCTAAACAATAATGTATGTTGACAATTCTGAAGATATTTCTAATTTTATTTTACCAATAACTTTAAAGCCAGTTTGTTTGTTAAAGATTTACTTGAATCACATCATCCTGAAAAAGCATTTGAACTTAAAGTTTTTATTTTTCTGATAAAGTATTTAATCGAAGCCACCAACAAGGGCTGAAAAGCAGTTCCAAATCACAGTTGTCCAATAAGTATTCTCCCAGTACTGGATACAAAGGCTGAGGCCAAGGCTCACAATCTTGTGATTGTGAGGCAGAGGCGGAGGCGGAGCCCTACCTCTGCGAATCCCAAGCCTGCTTCACCAGGCCAAGAAAACGTTGCTCCATCGCTAAGCCTCAGGTCAGGAGGACACAAGCGTTTGTTCTGATCAAGGAGGCTAAACCTTAAGCACTACCCTCATCCTGGGTATTTGTGCTCCCCGGAGCTCACGGGAGGCAAGCCAGATATTATGAAATTCAACAGCAACAAATGCACGAAAATTAGTACACAAATGAAAAACGATAAAATTTTAGAAAGTGCATAGAACCAAAACAAACTGTAATTTCGACAGAAAAACATAGCGAGAAAATAAACCGAAATGAAACGGACACCAAGCAAAGTGTACAGAGAAGTAGCCCTACAGAATGCAGGGATTAAAGAGCGCTTCAGGGTCCACGAACCATCTTTATCCGGGAAATGAGCATTCCTGCCACCAGGAAACTGTCCGCTAGGGCTCTGCCCTACTAACGACCTCGCTAACCAGAAACTGGCGGCGCTGGGACTCAGCAAGCGCCAGAACCCAGCAGATAGCTCTGGTGCTGCCAAACAAATACCCGTTTTGGCGCGATAAATAGTGCTACTAGAGAGAAACTGCGGGCTCTTAAAGAGGAGCGGTGCTTCCACGCCTAAACATCCTGTCAGGAGGAATAAACCGAGTCTGTTTAAATGTATTGTGACATTTTAATGTGTTTCAATCTGTTTAATGTGTTTAATCTGTTTAATGTGTTTTAACCTGATGTAATGTGTTGTGACAGAAAAGCGCCGGCTAACGGTATTACGGCAGTACTGGCGCACACGGCGGCTGTGTGCAATCACCGTTCTGCACCATAAAATCTGGTTCAGGAAGTTCCTACGAGATACTAGCCGTGCCAAGACCGAGGAAGTGACAGCACACAGAACTTAACGGGCCCCAGGAACAGGAAATATTACACGCTGGGCGCTAAGAGCGGTGCAGCAACTGTGAAAACGCCGAGTGGGCGCTACCGGCAAAAGCAAAGCCGCCAGCTCCGCGTTAGAAGCCGAGCCACCAGACAGAACCCCGGACCTGACAGCAGCGAGGCTGAGAGCGAGCTCAGCTCCCTGGCTCCTGAGACAATGAAAGTCAAGGAGCAGGAAGCTGAGACACTCAAAATGAGTAGAAAACAAAACAAGACAAAACAAAAACACAATATAACATTTAATAAAAATACAATTTAAAAATGATAAAAGTATAAAATGCAAGTAAAAATAAAAGCGAACACACTGAGTAACTACTGGTAATATTGTTCCCAAAGCAAAAGACACAAAAAGAGAATTTTAAAATAAGCAAAAATTAGAACCAACTCTACAAAGAGAAATAACAAACATCGCTAAACCACGCAAACCTCCGATTAGGATATCTATCAGAGCTAAACCGGTTCATGTTACACCTAAGTTCAAATTTCCTACGACAACCGCTCCCCCTCACAACCACACACAAACAACAACAACAACAAAACACACACAAACTCCAAACCCAGTCAAGGTTAAACCTGTTTATGACTGACAAATCGTAGTAGTTGGTGTATCCCGACTTGGTCCACAAGAGAAAAAAGTCTCGTTCAGCGGAACTTGGTATTGTCAAACGGATCTTGGTAAATCAGAAATCGCGTTTGCCGGCATTTCCTGACTTCCATGGGAGTTTAAGAAACACAAGCATAGCTAAGGTGGACTCGATATTGCGAAATCAAAGTTGGTGTAAGAGCTCCCAGGCACTGCTAAACTGGTCATCGCCAAATCAAAAAAAAAAAAATCGCATTCGCTGGTACCCGAATTTCTACAGGAGTTAAACATCTCCTGCACAGCTAAAACAGGGCTTCTAGTAGGAAACCAAAACTTGCCAGGACTGATAAACTTGAGGCAGGTCTAACTCCAGGTTTGTTACAATTAGAAGTCCGAGGCAGCGGGAAACCTGGAGTTGCTGAAAAATAAGTCACAGGGTAACTCCGCCTTTCTAGGGCGAAACAGTGACTTCCTAAGACCTAGAAATCGCAGCCAGGGATAGATCGGTGTTTGTCCTAAGTCGGGACTTGATTGGGCTGAGAAATCACATTCTGGCTATTCCCCAACTTGAACAGCGGGTAGAAATCGCAGGCACCTCAAAATCGAAACTTGCTAGGACCAAGCCAACGACGCCCGAAACCGCGGAGTCCTGCTACAGAGGCGCGAGCAGCGCCGCCACAGGACTGGGTTCTGGAGGCCGAACTGCAGCCCTTGCGGCGGCGCTGGCGGCGCTGGGAAGAGACGGCGCACAGGCAGCTCCCCTGTCACCTGCTCCGAGGAGAGGAGGGCTCCCCCCACCCAGCGCCGCTGCCACCCAGGAACGCCGGGCTCCGCGCAACTGGGGAAGCTGCAACTCCGAATCTCTGAGACCGGCGACCTGAGCGCTGCGGCCACCAAGAAAATGGAGGCCCTGAGCAAGCGACCTGTGCCGCGACCAAGAGATCTCGGTTCTGCGAAATGGCGGTGCCAGGAGCCTGCGAGTGACGCCAGCCGGTGGGGTTGTCAAGGACAGTATTCG
>NW_012100209.1:5483336-5497565 GCF_000951045.1 Mandrillus leucophaeus | reverse complement strand
ATTACACGCTGGGCGCTAAGAGCGGTGCAGCAACTGTGAAAACGCCGAGTGGGCGCTACCGGCAAAAGCAAAGCCGCCAGCTCCGCGTTAGAAGCCGAGCCACCAGACAGAACCCCGGACCTGACAGCAGCGAGGCTGAGAGCGAGCTCAGCTCCCTGGCTCCTGAGACAATGAAAGTCAAGGAGCAGGAAGCTGAGACACTCAAAATGAGTAGAAAACAAAACAAGACAAAACAAAAACACAATATAACATTTAATAAAAATACAATTTAAAAATGATAAAAGTATAAAATGCAAGTAAAAATAAAAGCGAACACACTGAGTAACTACTGGTAATATTGTTCCCAAAGCAAAAGACACAAAAAGAGAATTTTAAAATAAGCAAAAATTAGAACCAACTCTACAAAGAGAAATAACAAACATCGCTAAACCACGCAAACCTCCGATTAGGATATCTATCAGAGCTAAACCGGTTCATGTTACACCTAAGTTCAAATTTCCTACGACAACCGCTCCCCCTCACAACCACACACAAACAACAACAACAACAAAACACACACAAACTCCAAACCCAGTCAAGGTTAAACCTGTTTATGACTGACAAATCGTAGTAGTTGGTGTATCCCGACTTGGTCCACAAGAGAAAAAAGTCTCGTTCAGCGGAACTTGGTATTGTCAAACGGATCTTGGTAAATCAGAAATCGCGTTTGCCGGCATTTCCTGACTTCCATGGGAGTTTAAGAAACACAAGCATAGCTAAGGTGGACTCGATATTGCGAAATCAAAGTTGGTGTAAGAGCTCCCAGGCACTGCTAAACTGGTCATCGCCAAATCAAAAAAAAAAAAATCGCATTCGCTGGTACCCGAATTTCTACAGGAGTTAAACATCTCCTGCACAGCTAAAACAGGGCTTCTAGTAGGAAACCAAAACTTGCCAGGACTGATAAACTTGAGGCAGGTCTAACTCCAGGTTTGTTACAATTAGAAGTCCGAGGCAGCGGGAAACCTGGAGTTGCTGAAAAATAAGTCACAGGGTAACTCCGCCTTTCTAGGGCGAAACAGTGACTTCCTAAGACCTAGAAATCGCAGCCAGGGATAGATCGGTGTTTGTCCTAAGTCGGGACTTGATTGGGCTGAGAAATCACATTCTGGCTATTCCCCAACTTGAACAGCGGGTAGAAATCGCAGGCACCTCAAAATCGAAACTTGCTAGGACCAAGCCAACGACGCCCGAAACCGCGGAGTCCTGCTACAGAGGCGCGAGCAGCGCCGCCACAGGACTGGGTTCTGGAGGCCGAACTCGAGCCCTTGCGGCGGCGCTGGCGGCGCTGGGAAGAGACGGCGCACAGGCAGCTCCCCTGTCACCTGCTCCGAGGAGAGGAGGGCTCCCCCCACCCAGCGCCGCTGCCACCCAGGAACGGCGGGCTCGGCGCAACTGGGGAAGCTGCAACTCCGAATCTCTGAGACCGGCGACCTGAGCGCTGCGGCCACCAAGAAAATGGAGGCCCTGAGCAAGCGACCTGTGCCGCGACCAAGAGATCTCGGTTCTGCGAAATGGCGGTGCCAGGAGCCTGCGAGTGACGCCAGCCGGTGGGGTTGTCAAGGACAGTATTCGTTATGGCTCAACGAACGGCGCTGTCACCAAGAAACCGTTAACTCAGAAAAAAGAGAGGTTCGGCCACCGAGAAACTCCGTGCGATAAGTGCTGTCACAGAAAAACCGTCGACTCCGAGCCGTTGGCGAAAGAGCCAATGGGAACGCCGGGTGCTGCGACCGTGACATCTGACTAGAAGGCCTCGGATGGAGAATAGGACGCACAGAGCGAGCAGCAGAACGTTTTGTTCGGCTCAACTAGCGCCGCGGCAAGCGGAAACCTGTCGGACCAGTGCTGTCAATGAAGTGCGTGTGAGAAACCGGTAATCCGCGGGAGGAGCGGCGCTGGGCCCTGGACCTGCGCGTGTGTGAATCTGACGGCGCTAGGACCCGGCAGGCGCGGGATGGAGGCGAACCCCAGCTTCAGAGCCGAAGACTAATGAGCGTTCTTTTGGGCTCCATCAGCTGTGCAGCCGGCGATCACTCCCAGGCTCTGAGAACTAGTGGAGATGTCAGCCACAAACCCTCCGTTCAGGGAAAGGAGAGGCGCTGCGACGCATCGATTGGCCGCTGGGTGCAACTTTTTCTTACGGCCTAGTGACTACAAAATTAAAACAAAACGAAATAAAAAACTGCTGCTGGCATTACTCCCACTCTCCCTCCTCAAGTCAGTGCCTTCGGGTTTAAGAAAACCTGTATTTTTCTCGGCTGAGCCATGATCCCTAACTATCGAGGGCCTCAGTGAAGACCCAGCGCCATTCTCAGCGGGGAAAGGAGCTGGAATAAGGACCGGAATGCCGATGATTTGGCTCCATCAAAGCAAAAGCCGTGAGATGCGCGAACAGCTTTACACAGCAGGAAGCTGCTCTTCCAACGGCTTTGGCTGGGTCCTTCCACACCACATCTCTGTCCCAGGCCTTTGTCCCCATTCAGAGCCCTCAGGGATTCTAGGGGAGCGGTCGACAACCGCATCTCTTCTGAGCTTGGAAGCTCTAGGTCCAAGGTATCCGTGAAGAATGAAAGGCACATTGCCACTCGACCCTGGCCTCAGGACTGCTCAGCCGGTCCATTCCCCCCGCTGCGGGATGGAACTCTGTGGGAATCACTCCTTATTCTGATGCTTCACTCTGTCAAATACCCTTAATATTTGTGGATAGTAGTTTAAAAACAGCCAGGGAGAAAAATGGGCTGCAAATCTCCGGCGCTGGACATGGAATGGACAGCAAGACATCCACCTACTTTCTAAGCCCGGGGAAAAGCTCAAATTGTGGTTCCCCGTCTCTAACTACCTGATCTTTGAAATGCATCATTGATTTATTTTCTGTCTTCTGGGAAATGCAATGAAGGTGAACTTATAAGTGCTTGAATCCTGTCTCTCCTCACTTTTCAATCAGACTGAGGCTTACTTTCTTTCTAATAAGAAATATGGGACTGCCACTGTCCAGCAAGAAAATGTCCTTTCCCACAAACATTCGTATTTCAAAAAAAAAAAAAAAAATCTGCACTTTGTGAGTTGAGCCCCCTCAAAGAGACCTAGAGACCCTACCACGTGCATCTTCGTCCACACTCACTTTCCATTTTCACCACTGCTGTTCCTGTGCAAACCAGTATTGTCCTTTTCTGGGGTATCTTAGGCAGAGGCCATGCCAGGACAAAGGCAGAGAATGCCCTGCCAGGGAAGGAAATCCGTTTTGGCCTTGCAATTCTCACCCTGTCTCAAGGCATTTGCCTCAACTTCTCCGTCCCACCTGACCCTATCTTTAGCTAGCCAAAACCTTCCCTACTATTTGAGGCCCATTCAATTGCCTCCTGGTCCTGTGGATGGGAGAATAAAGGAAAAACTACACTGCTCCTACCCAAAAAGTTACAGCCACTTTATCAAATAGAAGAGCAGTCTGGAGTCATTGCAAAGCAAAATACCTGCCACCACTCCTCTCTTCCCATTTCTAACCCAGCTTCCCATCTTAGCAAAAAAGCTGGGATTAGCAACCCGCAGACAGAAGGGGTAATTTGTTTTGATGGGAGTCCATAGGAAGTTGTAAGCTGCTCCCCTACAGAGACTGACATCAAAGTAGTTCCAGAATTCAGATTCTAATTTCAGTGTGGTTGGAGGTAGGGTGGATTCCAGGGAGGTCAGAAAGAAGTAAAGTACAGAATTGTGCTCCTTGGGAGGAGGTCATAGGAACTTTGTAGTATGACAATGGCTAGAGATTGGGTAGAATTGGAGCAAGCTGGCAATGGCAGTTTTGTGTGTGTGTTAGGCCGAGGATTCAAACTTGAGGACGAATTGTGGAGCACATATGACAAATGAATGTAGAGCCTTTCTATTTCCTGTTTCCTGGTGTGTCATCCAAAACAATAAATAATAAAGAATTAAGAAAGATTGATATTTTTGTTCTATTTCATTAAGAAAAATCTCATCAAATCAAGATAACTATAATGATAAATCTTGTTAGAACATTGTTAAAGAAATGCAAGTGACACAAAACAGAAAAACAAGGAGGTAGGAGGTGGGAGGGCTTGAAGTAGGGAAAAGCCTCCAATACTCAGGCAATGTGCACAGGTGAATCTTCTGGCCAGTTGCTATGTTGCCAGAAGCTGTGCAACTAATGAATTAGGTGGCAGGAATCCATATTAATACTTTCCAGATACAGAGAAACTCTTGGTTTTAATAATCTGCTTCTTTTTCAGGTATTGATTCTTGATTTTAGGCTCAGAGAAAAATTTAACACTTATAACCAGTAAGTCTCATAGAGTAGGTAAAAGCAAAGACCACAGAGGGGCTAGACAGAAAGTAAAAGGCAAAAATGCCCCAGGGTAAGTCACCTAGAATTAGAAAGTGAAGAATTATGCTTGGTGCCAAAGCGGGACTCCACTAGGTCACTAGGTTCACCTACAAAAAAATGAACCATTTGCTATTGGTCTCTGGGATTGAAAATTCCCCCTTTCCCCTTCCTGTCTAGCCTCTGCTTTATATTCACTGTGTAGCTGAAAGTTTTCTTGTTTGTTTCTGTTTTTTTTTTTTTTTGTAAAATATTGTACACAAATGTTTGATAGATTTTAAAACCCGGGATACACTAGACCCTGCAGGGTACTGAGGAGCTGTGTGACTACCACTCCAGTGCACCTCCACACATGTTCTCTTTCCTGTTACTTTGCAGACTTTCTCCTTCCTGGTTCCATTTGCTTCTAGTAATTTAGAGCTGTATTCACTGATGGGTTCCAAGAGCTCCTGATAAACTCTTGAATAATGATTAGTGTGTGTGTCTTTCCTGTGGGAGGAAATCAGTGGTGATTTGGGACATTATGAGCTTAGGATTCTGAAAGCAGAATTCTGATTTAACAGTGTAACAGAATTCATGAATGCCATGTGCTAATTTGGACCAATAAGCAGCCTTGTGAGAGGAAGATGCTTTTCCTTAAAATCTGGGGAACACTGGGAGAATCTTTCTGGATGGACTTACCTGGAAACCTCTGCTGAGGAAAGTGAAAGGGAAGATGCAATTCTCCTGGGAAGAGGGGGGATGCTGATGTAGAGGGTGACAAGTCATATGACGTGAAGTATGCACTCACCTGGATAGATTTAGGCTTCGGGTTATGCTTAAGAAAGAAGGGAGGAAAAAAGGAAGAAGACAAGGAAAGGAAGCAAGGAAAGATAAAATTTATTCTCACATAAAATTTCTGCATTGTATTAAACTATTTTTTTCTGGTTGTCATTAACCAAGATAAGGAATCCTCAAGTTGAATAAGACTGGATTTAGAATTGTCTGGTGGCTTCCAAAAGAGGCATTCGGAAATAAGAAGGCATACAGGCCTGTGGCATCAGAGTCTGAGCTGGAGGTATAGTTTTGTGTGAATTTCGATGGGCATGGTGGCCCAGCCTGTAATCCCAGCAAGTTGTGAGGCTGAGGTGGAGAATTTCTTGAGCTCAGGTGTTTGAGACCATCCTGGGGAACATGGGGAGACTGTCTCTATGAAACATAACAAATATTAACCCAAGGTGGTGGCATGCACCTTGGTGCCAGCTGCTGAGGAGGCTGAGGCGAGAGGGCTGTTTAAGTCCAGGAGGTCAAGACTATAGTGAGCCGTGTTTGTGGCACTGCACTCAGGCCTGGGCCACAGAGTGAGACTCTGTTTGAAGTGGGGAAAAGAAAAGATTTGTGTGAATTTGATGCTGCTTTGTATTTCAAAATAGGGAAGTGGATATGTGAATATATGGCATAAAAATGTCGAGATGCTGAACCCCAGTGAACTCAGTTGTTTTGAAGGTCTGACTTTAACCTTTGTAGGTTGGACAATCTGGAATGACTCAAATGTTTCTTTCTAGTGCAGCTAGAACTTTGTCTCCTTTAGAGTGAGCCTATGGAGGACTTGAATATACTTAGAGTGCATCTGAGAGGTATCTGCTTCCAGAATGAATTAGAATACCTGGATTTGAACCATAATCAGATAGCTGTTAAGGGGTTACTTAAAGAGATATGATTCTTAAGTTTACAGTATTGAATTCAGCTGCATATTATAAATATTTGTAAGTTGGATTATATTATGGAAGTACTTGGTAAAAATGGCCATGCAGAGAAATAGATAGGAATGAGACTGCATAGTCTGATGTTTAAAAAATAAGCGGAACAACACTGTATCCCGGCCCGCGGGATCATCAAAGCAGGCCCTGGAGGAGGGAGTGGGAATTTGGGGGACAAGAGACACGAGAAATGGAGACAAGACAGTGCTCTGATCAAGTCTCGTTTAATGGTGGTAATGCAATGCCTTATATACACTTGGATGGGAAGGGGTTGGGCCAGAGGCGGAGATGATCTCATCGCAGAGGGTGTGGCTAGGTAGGTATTGGTTTCTCTGGTCGGAGGTCATGTTGCGCCTGCGCTGTCAGTTGGTAATTTTCCCTGGCGCAGGATGGTGCCTGCGCTACAAAGTAACAATTTTCGCCGGGCGGGGGAAAAACAGGTGAAGAAAAAGCAGGAAGAGCGCCATCTTTTATGAGGTATTGATACAAAAGAGAAGCAACAAATCTAGGGAGGAGGTAGAAGATGGAAAGGAATAGAGCTCGGGCGTTTAATCATTAATTATTATTTGCTATGGCCGGGGCGCGCAGCTCCGGACAACACTGGAAACCCAGGTTCATATTTCAGATCTCTATTCTCTCATTAGAACCTAATTGCTATCCTTTGATCCCTATTTTTGAAAAAATGTATTTAAAAATCTGAAAAATCTTTGATGAAGATATCCCAATAGCCAACCTCATGGTTCCAAGACCCCAATCAGAGGACAGAGGACTAAGCTTAAATCTAATAAGATGTATAGGCTTGGAGCCAATGCAGTGAGGGGATATCCATAGAAGGTGCAATTGGCCAAGGCCTCAGACTCATGAAGAACCTCAAATGTAGATGTTAGATTTTTCCTCCAATTGAGATTGTACCTACAGACCCAGAGCTTCATGGATGGGAACAAAAATGGTCATGTCTCAATTTTAAAACTGTGATCAATTAGAGGACCTCATTGCCTATCGCACTGTGTCATCTAATAAAATGTGTTGTCTAATCTTGTAGTTAGTACAGTGTTTCTGTGTTGAAAGAAGACATTTGTTAAATGTAGCTTTAAAAACACACCTCGTTCGTGTTGTACTATGCTTATTCTTTGCGCTCAGGCACATTTAGGCCTTTCTGTCTTCTCTGTTGAGTTGTGGGCCTGGACTCCTAAAACCTCCATTTCTAAATTTGCCTTGCCAACAGTGTCGCAGTTAGTCTTTGACAATGGTAGGCTGACTTGGTGGGACATGAGACAGTAAAAAGATGAACAGTTATTCTGGTTATGGCCTGGCAGTAAAGTGGCAGCGCATTAGTTTGGCTCTCATGGTGTTGGCTGCTTTGATTTCTGTTCCTATCTGAACTCTTGACAGGTAGAGTCCTTTTTTTTCCTTTCATTTGTTTGAGACTGAGTTTCGCTTTTGTCAGTCAGGCTGGAGTGCAGTGGCACGATATCAGCTCACTGCAGCCTCCGCCTCCTGGGTTCACACAATTCTCCTGCCTCAGCCTCCTGACTAGCTGGGATTATAGGCATGCACCACCATGCCCAGCTAATTTTGTATTTTTAGTAGAAACGGGGTTTCTCCACGTTGGTAAGGCTGGTCTGGAGCTCCCGACCTCAGGTGATCTGCTTGCCTCAGCCTCCCAAAGTGCTGGGATTACAGGCGTGAGCCACTGGGCCTGGCCAGTAGAGTCCTTGTATCCAGGAATAGTTACGAAAACAATTTAAAAATGGGGACTGGGATTGGTTTTCAGACCAGGACATAAATATAACCACAATGGATGAGGGCTCAATCATTTGCTAAACTTGTATATGGTTATTACTTCATTGTTACTGTAAAGCAAAAATAAAATTTGAAGACCCCACACTTACATCTGAATGGACCCCTTCTCTCAGCCAAGGGGATTTCAAAGTTAGCCTGAAAAAGTAGTTCCCGTCCCGCCCCCCGCCACTGCATGGTGGCTCATGCCTGTAATCCAAGCACTTTGGGAGTCTGAGGCGGGTGGATCACCTGAGCTGAGGAGTTCAAGACCAGCCTCACCAACATGGTAAAACCCCATCCCTACTAAAAATACAAAAATTAGCTGGGTGTGGTAGTGAGCGCCTGTAATCCCAGCTACTAGGGAGGCTGAGGCAGGAGAATCGCTTGAACCCAGGAGCAGAGGTTGCAGTGAGCCAAAATCGTGTCAATCCACTCCAGCCTGGATGACAGAGCAAGAGTTGGTCTCAGGCCCAGCACGGTGGCTCATGCCTGTAATCCCAGTACTTTGGAAGGCCGAGGCAGGAGGATCACGAGGTCTGGAGATCGAGACCATCCTGGCAAACACGGTGAAACCCCATCTCTACTAAAAATGCAAAAATATTAGCCAGGCGTGGTGGCAGGCGCCTGTAGTCCCAGCTACTCAGGAGGCTGAGGCAGGAGAATGGCGTGAACCCAGGAGGCAGAGCTTGCAGCTTGCAGTGAACTGAGACTGTGCCACCACGCTCTAGCTTGTGCAACAGAGCAAGACTCCAAATAAAATAAAATAAAATAAAAGAGTTGGTCTCAAAAAAAAAAAAGAGTTTCAAGCCATGATGGAAAGGGAGATCCAGACATGCCCCATAATATTCTCTTCTCTTTTGGAATTAATGATAGAACTGACTCTTTCAGTCTGGTGAGAAACGTTTACTATCTAGCTCTCTGAAGACTGCTACCTGGAGGGCCTCATCTGCATGGGAAAACCTTGGTCTCCACAACACCTTATGGTAACCCAGACACTCCTTTCTAGTGATGATAATTGTTTAACTAAATTGCCAATAAGAAAATCTTTGAATCTGCCTTGGACTTGGAAGATCTTGCTTCCAGTTATCCGGTGTTTCTGGACTGAACCAATGTACATCTTTCAGGCATCGATCTCACGTCTTCCTAAAATATATATAAACCAAGTTGTGCCCTGACCACCTAAAGCAGATGTTTTCAGGATCTCCTGAGGGCTCTTTTATGGGCCATTGGACACTCATATTGGGCTCCGAATAAATGTCTTTTACTATTTTACAGATTTTGACCCTGTGTCTGCTAGAACTTTAGAAAGCACAGCACCTGTGCTGATGCCTTTGCATTTCAAAGTTGGCAACAGTTAATGGGAAACTGGATTCCAAATTATGCCAGGGAATACTGGGCCAGGGGCTTTCAGCAGGACCATTACCATTTCTGGAACTTCAAGGGCTATTACAATGGTCTCGTCCAGGACACATTGGATGACTCATGAGATGCCTAACTGACATGGCTTGGGCAGTGATGCGGAAGTGAGGAAACTCAGGCAGTCACTGATTTCTTAACTACATGGATGTTCTTCCTCTATCTCCTGGCTGAGAAAAGAAGACCAGGAAGAGCAGTGAGGGACTTCCAGGGTAGCATATGACTGTCTCCAGAAAACAGGTAGATAATCTGGGTCCTATCTGTGATAGGCCATGCTGATGGATCAACAGGTTACCCAAGCTGTAAAAAGCATTCAAGCACTTCCCTTGGAGTGTGAGGCAGAAATCAGGACAGCTACTGGTCCACCAGAGGACAAAAATCAATCCCATTTTACTACTTTGGCTCTTCAGTGTGGTGAGCATAGGGCAGTGAAGGTGGATGAGCAACAACATCCACCTTCAGCTACACATGGAGACAACAGAAGACTCCAGGCAGGACAGAGGAGGGCAACGGCAACATGACGACAGCCTCAGGTGGATGTGTCCCTGTGTGTGTGTGTATGTGTGTGTGTACTGTGAGAGTGGGCAGGGGGCGGGAGGGGAGGGTTGAAATCTTCCTGTAGCAGGACAAGCCGCAGACAAAACCTCTCAGACACCAAGTTGTAGAAAGAAGGGCTTTATTCAGCTGGGAGCATCGGCAAGCTACTGCCTTAAAACCCGAGCTCCTCAAGTGCACAATTTCTGTCCCTTTTAAGAGCTCACAACACTAAAGATTTCACATGAAAGGGTCGTGATTGATTTGACCAAGCAGGGGGTACATGACGGGGGCTGCATGCACCGTTGGTCACAGAGAAACAGAACAGGGCGGGGAGTTTCACAATGTTCTTCTACACAGTGTCTGGAATCTATGAATAACATTGGTTTCTAAGTTATGAGTTGATTTTTAAGTACTGGGTTTAGGCCAGGCAGACCCAGGCCTGGTTTCGGGCCTGGCGTTGGGCTGCATGTCTTTGGTTTTACTTCCTTGTTTTTTCTTAAAACAGGTACTGAGTATAAAACAATACAAAACATGTGAGAGGGTCTTTTTCTTTCCTCATTCCCAGTAGAGAAGAGAAAAGCATAGAACTGGGTAAAGGGGTCCCAGAAAAGAAACAGGAACCTACAAGCCACCACAGAAGTTTCTTGCCCCAAGGAATGGTCTTTTGCCCCACCAGGGGCTGTGTATGTTGTGAAGTCCATGGAGGTATCCAGGGTGTGGGCTCCCTGGCTCCAGTAGACTCAAGGTCCCTTTGAACTAGGGGAGGAAAGGCACCTGTAAGGTCTCCCCAGTTGGAATAAGGGTCGGAATAAAGCACATCCTGACGGGGCTGGGGGGCACTAAGTACACTCTATGGCTGGGAGTGGGAAGGGGGAGATGGGGACAAAGGGCTGTTTTCTCTGTGTGCAGGCTTCAGATGCACAGGGGGTGTGAGGAGAGTCTGAGAAGGAGGGGGAGAAGGAAGAGAAGGCGGACGGGGAGAAGGAAGAGAAGGCGGACGAGGAGAAGGATGGTAAGTTTTCTGGGATGGACCTGGTGCCCCAGGTAAACAGGAAGCCTAGGCTGTGCAGTGTGTTTGTAGGAAGGTGCACGAAGGGGCAAGTCTGTTCCTTGGCTCCTTCCCTGCTCCCTGGCCAGAAAGCCTGAGAGTGTTCGCGTTGGCTTGGTTTTGGACAGCACAGGGACCCCCAGTCAGACCAGCCCTTGCATTGGTCCATCCATCCCCAAAAGCTAGGCCAGAAACACACGTGATGCAGACTTTTGCCTTGGCGTTGGATTTTTTCCCGAAAACAGACTAAAGAGGACAATGTATCCGAAGCGCTGCTCAGCCACAGCCTCTTGAGTGGCATGGGAACAGAACAGAGGCATTACGGAAACCCAGTTCTTGGGCAGAGGATCAGGAACTCAAGGGCCTCGTTGGACATCTCCTGGCTTCTGAGCGCCCAGGGCGGCCGTCCCAGGCAGGCTACGGTCTTCTTGGCGGACAGGCGGCCTATGCTGCACAAAGAGGCCTCCAGACCGAGCCCGGTGGCCGCCAAGGCTCAGTAGCAGGGCGACGACGCTCCGAGAGGTCCCCATCTTCAGACCTCTCTGCTCCCGCGGCCAGTTTTCGAAGCCAGCAGATCCTGGCGCTTGTGGCGGCCGCGGAGCCAGTGACCCGGCTCTTCCAACGAGGCTGCGGCCGCCACTCTTGCCTGCGCCTGAGGTTACTCCTGGGTGGCGGACGTGGACTCTTGGTCCGAAGGCTGTGCACGCCGCACCGGGGCAATTCAAAGAACGCGCTCCTGTCTCGTGGGGAAACTCTAGTACCGCTGATCCTGGTTCTGAGCTGTGGCCCTGCGGGTGTTGGAAGGTAACCCGCCGCCCCGCGAATTCGATCTTCTGGGTCTCCCGGTGGTTCCCACTGGAGCTCTCGCGCTGTCTCTCTGGAGCCAAAAGCCCCCCTCACACGGCTTTGCCAGTGCATCGCTTCTTTCCAGCGGAAGTTTACAGCGACAAGGGGATTCAGAAGATCAAGCTTGCGGGGCCCGCCGCCTTTTATGCTCCTCCTGCTTAGGAGTCGGTCCAGCCCGGAGAGATCCAGGAGAACTGGCCGGTCAGCTAACTGAGAGCTAACTGCATCAGAAGAGGAACCGCCCAAGTCGCCTTCAGTGTCCACGTAGTCCCCTCCTGGAGCAAGTTGTCGGAAGTGAGTCTAGTGAAGACAGATGGAATTAGCAGTGGAAAATGCAAGAGACCTCCGGACGCCTAAGGAGGGAAGCTCTTTTGGGAGACGGGGAAGTGTAGATATCCGATTTCTGACCCCAAGCGTTCTGGTAGTAGTACAGGAGAGACCGAGAACCAGGGCTGTGGGAAAGACGTATGTCTGTATCTTTGAGCTAGAGTGTGTGGGATGGATACTGGCTGAAGGCAGGGTGTGGGTGTGGTGTTTGCGATGAAGGGTGATGGGAGGGAAACTCAAAGGATTATTCGGGAGGGAGGTTGGTGGTGGTTAGAGAAAATGGCCCAGTTTTAAAGATTAATTCCCAAAGTGTTGGGATTACAGGCGTGAGCCAGGTCAGGAGACTGAGATCAGCCTGACTAACATGTTGAAACCCCGTCTCTACTAAAAATACAAAAAGTAGCCAGGTGTGGTGGCACGTGCCTGTAGTCTCAGCTACTCGGGAAGATAAGGCAGGAGAATTGCTTGAACCCAGGAGGCAGAGGTTGCAGTGAGGCAATATCATGCCACTGCACTCCAGCCTGGGCGACAGAGCAAGACTTCATCCCAAAAATAAATAAATGTATAAACTGAATGGTTGTATCTACCATATCCTGGAGTTCAAAAAGAGCAGTGATGTAAGACCAATGCCCAGTAATTTGTGAAAGATCAGAAAATTGTAAGTGTGAAGCAGGTTAACTGTGCACTGCTTGCCAACTTCTCTGAATCAACTGAGACATAAGATATTCATATGCAAGTTATATGAAGCAAATTTGTACTTACAGACAGGCAGCAAGGGATAGCAAGACTAGGGTTCATTGTGTGTTGGTCCCTTGTAACTCAGAAAGCTTCTTCCTAGGGTAGATGGAGTCTTAACTGCACATCCTCTTCTTGCATCACAGCTGAGGGACCCCAATAAGCAGCTCACCTTGGGTTTTCTACCCCAAGTTCACTTGACACGCTGAGCTAAAGGGTTGAACGACATCTTGTGCTTGGTGGAGACAGGAATAGAGCTCAGGCTGTTCCAGCTGCTTTCTCCTTATTTTAGGATGTTGCACTCCCAGCACATTCTACAGATATTCTTGAGGACTACAAGCAAGAAAGTAGGGGAACTGGGTTGTTCCAAAGCCACCTAGCGAACTTTTCTGTAATCAGTTCAGTTATTGTATCGAAAAGACATTTCTTAAAAGAAGACATACAGATAGCCAACATATATAAAAAATGTTCTTTATTACTAATCATCAGGGAAATGGAAATTAAAACCTCAATGAAAATCTTTGGATCCTCCCTCCCCACCAGATTTTTCTTACTGTGAACAGCACAGACATTAATATCCTTTTACATATTTCCTAGTGTATATGTATGTGCAAGACTTTTTCTTGGGAGTGTACTCTGAAATTGAATTGGTAGGTTTTGAGATTTGTGACTTGCAGCTTCATAAGACAACAGATTGTTTTTCAAAGTGATAGTACCAATACGTGTTACCACTTACATTATATAAGATACTCTGAAGTTTCATATACTTACTCTCTAACATTTGGTATTGTCAGGTGATTTAACATTTAATCATTGAAAGGGTGAAAATAGCAGTGGCCCACAATTGTTGAACAGTCAGGCAATTTCACCCTATATGGACATTGTTGATTGCCACATGATTCCCTCCACAGATGCCCCTTCCTGATTTATCATTTTGGTGCCTCAGATTCTGTTCATTGCTGAGACCAGATTGGTTGGGCAGACTCTAACCCAGCAGCGCTAGAGGAATTAAAGACACACACACAGCAATACAGAGGTGTGAAGTGGGAAATCAGGGGTCTCACAGCCTTCAGAGCTGAGAGCCCCAAACAGAGATTTACTCATGTTTTTATTAACAGCAAGCCAGTCATTAGCATTGTTTCTATAGGTATTAAATTAACTAAAAGTATCCCTTATGGGAAATGAAGGGATAGGCCGAGTTAAAGGAATAGGTTGGGCCAGTTAACTGCAGCAGGAGCATGTCCTTAAGGCACAGATCGCTCATGCTACTGTCTGTGGCTTAAGAATGCCTTTAACTGTAATCCCAGCACTTTGGGAGGCTGAGACGGGTGGATCATGAGGTCAGGAGATCCAGACCATCCTGGCTAACATGGTGAAACCCCGTCTCTACTAAAAAATACAAAAAACTAGCCGGGCGAGGTGGC
>NW_012100209.1:5470413-5483214 GCF_000951045.1 Mandrillus leucophaeus | reverse complement strand
AATGCCTTTAAGTGGTTTTCTGCCCTGGGCAGGCCAGGAGTTCGTTGTCCCCATTCCGGTAAACCCACAACCTCCAAGCGTGGGCGTTATGGCCATCATGAACATGTCACAGTGCTGCAGAGATTTTGTTTATGGCCAGTTTTGGGGCCAGTTTATGGCCAGATTTTGGAGAGTTTGTTCCCAACATGTCCCCCTTCTTTGATTTGCAAAGTGGTAAAAGCAAAGGCCGCTTTGTCACGGTGAGCTACTTCTCACAGGAGTCAGGATTAGCATCTGCAGACTATACAAAGACAAACAACACAGATTAAAAGCACAATCATTGAAATCACAGAGCTTCCAAGTGTTTTTGTCCATTTTAATGGGGTAGTAGTTTCTAATTTGTCTGCAGCTCCTTCAAGCACTCCAGTTCCTGGCATTAAGGTCAGATGTGCCTGGGATGCTTGAAATATTTGTTCTTTAATTTTGCAATATCCAAAGACAAGTTTGTAGAGTGTCCTTCTAGATGCTTTTTTATTCATTCCCAAATTTTGATCTTATTAAGAACTATTAATAATTTCCACAAATCCTTGTGTTTAGCTCCTACAGCGGGCCATATCATTTGAGGTTGAGGTGCCACTATACCGCCATGGTTCCAGATAACAGGAACTCTTGCTGTACTTCTTATCATTTCTACCATCTGACCATTTTGTTCAGATCATCTGAATGTAGTGTGGCCATGGCATGCATACTGAGAGGTGCAATTCAAGCTAAACTTGGCCTTAAGGGACCAATTAATAATGATTCCATAGGAATCCTTGTGCAGCACCTCTGCCAGTTCTGCAATGCAATCTTCCTAAACAGGTATGTTCATTATTTCTAACTGGGTCCAATCCTGTTTACAAATAGGTTTTTGAAGGTGGTATGCCTCAATTATAGGAGCAGATTTATTATGGTAAATACTGAGATCAGAAAGCATGTGTAACTGTGTCATAGAGCGATTACATCTAGGCATTATTGCCAGCCAAGATTGATAAATATGCCCAATAAGTATAATTGTTCTCTGTGTCAGCCCTTGTTAAAGGAATACTCATGGCAATGGTGATCACTGCCGTCATAGCTACCATTAAATTACTCATTGTGACTGGTTGTCCTGCATTCCTCAGGTTTTCTTCCACCATCTGTGACAGTTTCTTGATCTGTCCCCAGGTGGGTGGCTGTGTTCAACGGGTGTTGCTTGTTACAGTTGGGGTCCTCCTCAGCATCAGCCTTGACATAGCTGCAACCAGGGGGTCCTTGGGATCCTCCCGGAATCTCTTCCTTGGCATCTGGCTCATGATAAGGTTTCAGGTGTCTTGATGGTATCCAAATTGGCTGTTGATTTTGACCTGGAGAAACACAAGCAGAACCTCTACTCCAAGTTATTATTTTACCTATTTCCTAAATTTTTGTTATTGGATCTGTCCACCAAATCAGTTGTTCGGCTTCTATCTTTGCAGCTGGTTTCTGTAGATGCTGTTCAGCTGCTGATAACATCTGGCCTTTGGGCAGGCTCAAAAAATTTAAAGTTAATAATGCTAGAGTCAGTTGCATCTGCGGTGTTCCATATTCTCTGTCTCCCTTCTGCTTTTGCAACTGTTGTTTTAGGGAGAGATTCATTCTTTCTACTAAGGCTTGTCTTTGAGAATTGTATGGGATACCAGTAATATGTTTAATGTTCCACATAGAGAAAAATGTAGCTAGAGCTTGGCTGGTATAGCCTGGGGCATTATCTGTTTTAATAGAAGTTGGAATGCCCATCACCACAAAACACTGCAAAAGGTGACATTTAACACAGGCAGAAGACTCTCCTGATTGGCATGTAGCCCAAAGTGAGAAAAGGTGTCTACACATACATGTAGATAAGCTAGTCTCCCAAACAAGGGAATATGTGTGACATCCATTTGCCAAAGAGAATTAGGTTCCAATCCTCGAGGATTAACTCCTCCTGTAAAAGACGAGGAATGTATCATTTGGCAAGTTGAGCATCACTGGATAATAGCTTTAGCTTCTTTCCAGGTAATGCTGTATCTGCGTTTGAGACCAGAGGCATTAACATGGGTTAAATTGTGAAAGTGTCTAGCATTAGATATTGCATTAGCAACTAGGCCATCAGCCATTTGATTCCTTTCAGTCAAAGGTCCTAGAAGAGCTGTATGAGCCATAATGTGAGTGGTGTAAAAAGGGTGCATTCTACTTCTAACTGCTGTTTGCAAGTGGTTAAATAAAGTCATCAGTTGTTCATCTGTATGAAATCATAACTGAGCATTTTCAATTAACTGTGTGGAATGACCCATGTATGAAGAATCAGAAATCACATTAATAGGCATATCAAAAGCAGTCAATATCTCAATTACAGCTACAAGCTCCACTTTTTGAGCTGAAGGATAGGGCGTCTGGAAAACTTTACTTTTCAAGCCAGAATAAGAAGCTTTACCATTACGAGACCCATCTGTAAAAACATTCTCAGTACCTTCAATTGGTTTACATTTAGTTATTTTAGGGAGAATCCAATTAATTAATTTCAAAAACTGAAATAGTTTTGTTTTAGGAAAATGATTGTTGAGAATACCCACAAAGTCAACTAAATGGGTTTGCCAAGCAAGACTATCTATAAAAGCTTGCTGTGTTTGTGCCTTTGTGAGAGGGACAATAATTTTTCCAGGATCATATCCATGTAATTTAACAATCTGAGTTCTCCCAATCCCTATCATAGTAGTGATTTGATCTAAATAAGGAGTTAGAGTCTGTGTAGTATGTGGAAGAAAAAGCCACTCTACTAAGTCGCGTTCTTGGACAATAACACCAGTAGGTAAATGCTGAGTTGAAAAAATTAGCAAATCTAGAGTCTTCTCTGGATCTATTCTATTTATTTGAGCTTTATGGACTTGCTTCTCAATTAGTTGTAACTCTGCCTCAGCCTCCTTTGTTAATTGCGAAGGGCTAGTGAGAGTAGGATTTCCTCTAAGGATAGAAAACAGATTACTCATGGCACAGGTAGGAGTGCTTAGAGCAGGTTGTATCCAATTAATATCCCCTAGTAATTTTTGCAAGTCATTTAATGTTTTCAATTGATCCCTATGTATGGCTACTTTCTGTGGCACAATGGTAGTGTCATTTACTAAGGTCTCGAAGTAGGAGTAAGAAGTAGTAGTCTGAATTTTGTCAGGAGCTATAATTAAACCAGAGCGAGAAATCAAATTTTGCAAGTGATCATAACATTGGAGTAATATTTATCGAGAGGGGGCAGCACAAAGTATATCATCCATATAGTGAATAATGTAACACTGTGAAAATTTTTTACCAGTAGGTTAAATTGCTTGCCCTACATTATCGTCTGGCAAATTGTTGGACTGTTTAACATGCCTTGTGGCAACACTTTCCAGTGAAAATGCTTAGCAGGCTGCAGGTTGTTTACTACAGGAATTGTAAATGTAAACCGTTCATAGTCTTGCTCAGCTAAAGGGATAGTAAAGAAACAGTCTTTTAAATCTATGACTATTAAAGGCCAACTTTTTGGAATTATAGCAGGAGAAGGCAATCGTGGCTGTAATGCTCCCATAGGTTGTAATAACTGACTTAAGTCAGTTAACATTCTCCATTTACCTGATTTTTTCTTAATTATGAAAACTGGAGAATTCCAAGGGGAAAATGTTGGAGCTATGTGCCCATTTTCTAATTGTTCAGTAACTAATTTCTCTAAAGCCTCCAGTTTCTCTTTACTTAGTGGTCATTGTTGTATCCTAATTGGCTTATCTGTTAACCATTTTAAAGGTATAGGTTCTGGAGGCTTAACAATGGCTGCCATAAACAATTATATCCTAATCTTTGGTGGGAACTTTGTCTTTCCACTTGAAGTGGTTTTTTCAAACCTTGAAATTTTTTTTCTAGTACCATACCAGGGACATACCCCATTTCATGCATTGTATGTTGACTTTGAGGGCTATATAATTGTTCTCGAATTAGAATTTGTGCTCCCCATCGTTGTAATAAATCTCTCCCCCATAAATTTATAGGTACAGAAGTTAAAATTGGTTGAATAGTCTCAGGTTGTCCATCAAGCCCTTCACAATGCAAAATATAACTACTTTGATATACTTCAGGGACTTTACCAACTCCAACTATGTTAAATTGAGCTGGTTGAATTGGCCACATGGATGCCAGTGCTGTAGAGAAATGATTGAAATGTCCGCTCCTGTATCTACTAAACCTTTAAATTTCTTTCCCTGAATAGTTATTTCACAGGTAGGACATTTATCAGTAATTTGATTTGCCCAATAAGCTGCTTTGCCTTTTTATTTGTGCTTCCAAATCCTCCTGTTCATTTAATTTCATTTTTCCCCATTCCCACATGCGGCACAATCAGGAGCTGTGCTATGCGCTTTCTTGGCTCTGCTTTCCAGGGAACAGAAGTAGATATAGCAATTTGAATTTCCCCATTGTAATCTGAATCAGTGACTTCTGTATGTATTTGTACCCCTTTTAAACTTAAACTAGACTTTCCTAAAAGTAATCCTATTGTCCCCATGAGCAAGGGTCCACAGACTCCTATTGGGACCTTTTGTGGGGGTTCCCCAGGCAGAAGGCTCACAGCTTTTGTGCAGCACAAATCTACTGCAGCACTACCGGCTGTGGCAGGGGACAGACGTTGTACAGGGGTGAGGGAATGGCCTGAGCTGGAAATGCCCTGGTTTAGAATGGGGCCCGGGATGGGCCCCTCATGGTGTTTCCCAAAATTAGGTTCCCTTCTTTATCAAACTTAGAGTGACACTGATTAGCCCAATGTTTCCCTTTTTTATATTTTGGACATATTTCAGGCTCAACAGTTTTCCTTTTTCCCCATTTGGTGGCCTGACTTGCTGATTTTTTGTACATTCTTTTTTTTAATATGACCATGCTTCCCACAGTTAAAACAAGCTCCAGGAAGTGGAGTATTTCCTTTATCCACTCTCAGTCCTGCCATTGCTTGTGTCAACAAAGTAGGTTTATGCAGATTACCTCCGATACCATCACAGGCCTTGATATAATCAACTAAATGTGCTTTCCCTCTGATAGGTCACAGAGCAGCCTGGCAATTGGGATTAGCATTGTCAAAAGCTAATAACTGCAGCACTATATCCTGAGCAGCCGAATCTGCAATCACCTTTTTAAGAGACTCCTGTAACCGAGCTATAAAATCCAGTATGGTTCTTTTTGTCCCTGTTTTATAGCACTAAAGGAAGGTTATTGTTCTCCACATGAAGTGATTTTTTCCCGAGCTCTAATGCACACTCCTCTAAGCTGTTCTATGGCATCATCCTGCATGACCACTTGTGTATCTGATTTAGATACCAACCCCCAAAAGTTGGTCTGCAGTTATATTAATTTGAGGTTAGGCCTGGGCATTATGAGCAGCTGAATGGAAGCTTCATCTGCCCACCAAGTTTTAAATTGTAAGAACTGAGCAGGAGTTAGACAAGCTCGAGTAAGAGTGTCCCAGTCAGTAGGAATCATCCGACTGGAAACAGCAACGTTCTTTAACAGTCCCATTACAAAAGGAGAACCTGGTCCATACTGATTTATAGCTTGTTTAAATTATTTGAGTAATTTAAAAGGAAAAGGCTCAAATGTAGCTATAATATTTCCCTGTTGATCTGGGGGGTGTATTCTAACAGGGAACTGCCAAGACTCTAAATCACCCTCTCATCTAGCTTGCTGAATTCCTGCCTGAATAGAACTAAGAGTGGTTGCTGGAGGCGCTGCTCGAACAGTCACTGGGGCTTTTCACCTAGTGTCTTCCAGAAAAGAAAGATCTGTAGGGCCAGGCCACTCTTTTTCTTCAAAATAATAATGAGGGGGTGCAGAAGGGTAGGGATGAACCTCTCCCTCCTTTGCCACTTTAGCTTTAGCTGGCAAATAAACCTGCTCTGTAACCTCTTTTGTTACTTCATTATACTCTTCTTCCTCCTCATTATCAGTGTGAAACAGTTCCAAGGTGGAACGAACCACAGCCCACACTTGTCCCATTGTTACCCTGACACTTCCAAGCTCCCCTTCTTACTCACCATGGGGATTGCTTTAAGAGTACTCGGGTGCCCTCCAGCTAGTTCCACGTTCTCCAACCGTTGCTCCGGCGACCCTTCAACCTGGATTCGAGCCCCCATGAATGGGCACCACTTGTCGAGACCAGCTCGGTCAGGGAGACCCTAACCCAGTGGCACTAGAGGAATTAAAGAGACGCACTCAGCAATATAGAGGTGTGAAGTGGGAAATCAGGGGTCTCACAGCCTTCAGAGCTGAGAGCTCCGAACAGAGATTTACCCATGTTTTTATTAACAGCAAGCCAATCATTAGCATTGTTTCTATAGATATTAAATTAACTAAAAGTACCCCTTATGGGAAATTAAGGGATGGGCCAAATTAAAGGAATAGGTTGGGCTAGTTAACTGCAGCAGGAGCACGTCCTTAAGGAACAGATCATTCATGCTATTGTTTGTAGCTTAAGAATGCCTTTAAGTGGTTTTCCGCTCTGGGTGGGCCAGGTGTTCCTTGCCCTCATTTTGGTAAACCCACAACCTTCCAGTGTGGGTGTTATGGCCATTATGAACATGTCACAGTGCTGTAGAGATTTTGTTTATGGCCAGTTTTGGGGCCAGTTTATGGCCAGATTTTGGAGGGCTTGTTCCCAACAGTTCATAATTACCATTGTTATGAGATAATCCTGGCACTTTAACATTCTCCCAAACTGAGAAGGAGCTAAGGCCCATTTTTGTGTATGCACCACTTATGATAATGCAAATTGAAAGCTATTGGAAAGTTTTTCTTTTTTCTGAGATGGAGTCTTGGTCTGTCGCCCAGGCTGGAGTGCAGTGGCACAATCTTGGCTCACTGCAAGCTCCACCTCCCAGATTCAAGCCATTCTCCTGCCTCAGCCTCCGGAGTAGCTGGGACTACAGGCGCCTGCCACCATACCTGGCTAATTTTTTGTATTTTTTTAGTGGAGACGGGGTTTCACCATGTTAGCCAGGATGATCTCAATCTCCTGACTTTGTGATCCCACTGCCTCGGCCTCCTGAAGTGTTGGGATTACAGGTGTGAGCCACCGTGCCTGGCCTAGAAAGTTTGTTTTTTGTATGCAGTTCAGCCAGTTCTAGCTAAGATGTAACATTGGAAACTAATTTGAAACTGAAGGAAAAAATGGTTAAAAAAAGTTTTAGTTATAAAACTACTATGGGGCCGGGCATGGTGGCTCACGCCTGTAATCCCAGCACTTTGGGAGGCTGAGGTGGGCAGATCACAAGGTCAGGGGATCGAGACCATGGTGAAACCCCGTCTCTACTAAAAATACAAAAAATTAGCCAGGCGTGGTGGCGGGCGCCTGTAGTTCCAGCTACTCAGGAGGCTGAAGCAGGAAAATGGCGTGAACCCAGGAGGCGGAGCTTGGAGTGAGCCGAGATTGCGCCACTCACTCCAGCCTGGGCGACAGAGCGAGACTTTGTCTCAAAAAAAAAAATAAAAATAAAATAAAATAAATAAATAAATAAATAAATAAATAAATAAATAAAACTACTATGGAAACTGCAGTAGCCAAAGGTTTGGTCCACAGCATTAATTGGATTACCTATCAGGTCAGATAAAGTTTAGCCATGTGGACAGGTCCCAGTTTTGTCCTGTCCTGAAATAATTTGTATCCAGCTGTCTTTTGTAAAATAATGAGTTTATGATGCCATGTCATGGCTAGAGTTTCACGGTAACATCAATTTGATCTTTGTGTGTATGGATATGTGTTTCTATGTGTTTCTGTGCATGTTACATGTATTATGTTATATGTTATCTCTACAATGGCACCATATTGGCTTATAAGTAAATGAGTGCTCCTAAATTTAGTAAGAAAGTCCAAATGCTTTTCAAATTTGTGTGAATTTAGTAATCTTTAATAATAAGTTTGCTTTAAAATTATTCACAAAATAAAAATAGAAATGTCTTTGGAATGTAAGCATACATTTTTGTCTGGGTTTACTAATTAGATGAGTTTTACCTTTGCCTTTGCTAAATATTTTAACATGCTAGAATTTTACATGAAGGTTATAAGATCATAAACTCAACCAAAAACAGAATAATCTTTCTTTGAATGACTTTTTTGATAAATAAGACTAATTTAATGTCGTCGATTCCATAAGAACAATTAATTTTTCTGAATTATCAGAAAAAAATGCCCATGTGTTTAAGATTTTTGTGTAGTCGAACACCTGATATTCACAGGCTATGCAAATGGTTAACAAAAAAATAACTTGGAGTGATAATTAGTGTTGTCTAATGTCTTAGTTCTAAAAACAAATCTAGATAAACTGTTACAGATGAATAAATTGATAAATATAAATGGAATCAATGCTTGTAGGTGAACTTTTAATTTCACTTAAACTATTAAAATTATTTCAGATACCATTGAATGTCTGGTTCATTTCCAATTAAAAAAGAATTGTGACATTGGGTATTGGTCACACTTTTGAATCCATTAATGTGAAATAAAATCTGTGCTATGAGTTAAGCATTAGTGGACCTCAATGAGCTGAATAAGAATAAGGTCCGAGTCTGGAAAGTAATCAAGCTACAAAAAGAGGATTGGCCCAGTGGATGCCTGTATACTTGCCCCTATACAGGCAAGCAATGAATGTGAAACAATACCGCCTGCCAGAGGGGCACTGAAGTAACCCAAATAACCCAGGGTGCTGGAGTGAGATGCTGTCTCAGAATTAATTAATTAATTAATTAATCAATGCATTGTATTCTCTGCTGCACCTTTTTAAAATTTTAAAAAATCTCTGTCTTCTGAAATGCCTGAAGAAAGAAATGAGTCTCAGTTGATGCAGGCCCTGAGATGGGCAAAGATTATGAGAGCATCACATAGACTTGGTGCTCTGGACTGAACTGTGTCCCCCAAAATTCATGATGATTTTGATTCCACAAGGTAATGGTATTTAGACATGGAGCCTTTGGGAGACAAGTACATTAAGATGAAGTTATGAGGTTGGGGATTTCATAATGGGATTGGTGGCCTTCCGAGAAAAGGAAGAGATACCATGTACTTCTTGTTCTCTCCCCTTCTCCCTCTCTCCCTTTCTCCCCTTTCTCTCTCTTTATCTCCCTCTGTGCCATGTAAGAACAGAGCTACAACGTGGCCATTGGCATGATAGAAAGAGAGTCCTCACCAAGAGCTGAATCACTGGTGCTTTGATCTTGGACTTCCAGATCGTGGGCAAGACTCACCGGGGAGACTTCTGTAGCTGCCTGGAATTGTCTGATCTGGAGTTAATGCCCTGGAACCCAGTGGTTGCCAACTCAGAAGGCACAAGGCTATGAATCTTCCTCTGGTCCTCTTTAATCTGCCTCCACTTTTTGTTTTGTTTGGATTTTCAAGTAACAAATTTATTTTTCTGGTTAACATAACCAGTCCATGGTACAGCATATCAAAACACAAATTGCAAATCCAAGGACCTTTTGCAACCTTTATGAAGTTGCAAAACTTTGGCAAATCAATATAGTACATTTTATTACAATAAAAGCATATTTTTTGGAGTCATATATTATTTTAGTGATAATTTTCACTCCAAATATACTTAATTAGCAAACCAAAACACTATTTGGTTGGTTTGTTTTGTTTTTGAGACGGAGTCTTGCACTGTAGACCAGGCTGAAGTGTAATGGTGTGATCTTGGCTCACTGTAACCTCCGCCTCCTAGGTTCAAATGATTCTCCTGCCCCAGCCTCTCAAGTAGCTGGGATTACAGGTGCCCTCCACTACACCCGGCTAATTTTTTTTGTATTTTTAGTAGAGACAGGATTTCACTACATTGGCCAGGCTGGTCTCAAACTCCTGACCTCGTGATCTGCCCACTTTGGCCTCCCAAAGCACTGGGATTACAGGCGTGAGCCACCGCACCCGGCAAACACTGGTTTTTAATGGTTGTTTAAAATAACTTGCAGAGCAAGTTATTATTATTAACCAAATTAATATGTTTGAAAGCTATACAAGTTCTCCTTTTAAATTGAATTTCCTCATGCAAGTTGTTGAAGTTTACAGCAGCAGGGCAATTGTTTGTATATAAGAGATGGCTCTGCTTTGTTCCGGGGTTGGATGAAAGCCAGGTGGGGTTCCAAAGTGTGAAAAACTTTAAAATTCTACCTTAAGTTGATTCAATGTCAATGCAAACTTCCAAGTACTTTTTAAAAAAATGTTAAAATTTTGCTTATACACTATTGGTGAGAGTGTAAATTAGTTCAACCATTGTGGAAAACAGCATGGCAATTCCTCAAAGACCAAATAACAGAAATACCATTTGACCCAGCAATCCCATTACTGGGTATGTACCAAAGGAATATAAATTGTTCTGCCATAAAGACCATACATGCATGTGTACTATTCACAATAGCAAAGACATGGAATCAACCTAAATGTTCTTTAATGGTAGACTGGATAAAGAAAATGTGGCACATAAACACCATGGTATACCAAGCAGCCATAAAAAAGAAAAAGATCATGTCTTTTGCAGGAACATAGATGGAGCTGGGGGCCATTTTTTCTTAGCAAACTAATGCAGGAATAGAAAAGCAAATACCACATGTTCTCACTTATAAGCTGGAGCTGAATGGTGAGAACACATGGACACAAAGAGGGGAACAACAGACACTGGAGCCTATTGAAGGTGGATGATGGGAGGAGGGAGAGTATCAGGAAAAATAATTATGGGCACCAGGCTTCATACCTGGGTGATAAAATAATGTGTACAACAAACTCCTATGACACAAATTTACCAAAATCACAAATCTGAATATGTACCCTGAATTTAAAATAAACCTTAAGAAGAAGAATTTCTTTCAAAAAATTTGTTAAATGTTTCATAAATACTGGAATCTCCACTATTAGACAGTCATTTCAAACAACACTAATTTCAGATGATCCCTTTTATTTAGACACCATGCATTTCTTTGTTTTGATCTAAAGTCACTGTCTTATATCAGCCTACTTTTAAAAAATTCTACTTAAAATATGTTTATAGTTTTAAAATAAATATATTGCCAGCTTGGAGAGATGTGGGGTACTTGTCTATATGCATTCATTATCAATTCACTACAAAGGCTGTGGCAGCCACCACCAGAGTTCTTATGCCTCCTTTTGTGGAAGCCATCAATTCATTATATAACATGTATTTTATGTATGACCCATTCCAGGGCTTCCTGGCCTTTGTTAGCATTTGAAAATATCGTTCTTGCCATCAGTTCTTCAAGGTAACTGTTGAGGCTGCCTCCTTTCAGTGATTATGGCTTCTTGAGTCAAAATAATTTTTTTCTGTGTCCTGAGGATGTGGTTTGTATATAAATCTCTCATCTACTGAAACCATGTTTTAAGTGAAATATTAGTAGATTTAAGTTCCATTGCTTTTTCTATAGGATTAACTACAGAATATTCTAGCACATATGTTTTGTTTCTTGCAGTACCAATAAGAGACTTGTAGTTCCCACTCTGTGCAGAGAAGTCTGTGGCTGCGCAACTCTTCATTGGGATCTATAGGTCTGTCCAACACATCAACCCACACCATGCTCTGGTTCATAGGGCTTTTGCGTATTTGTGCATTGCAACTGTTGTAACGATTTCCCACAGGTGGTCAAAGATTGCTCTGAAGTCCAGATCTTGATGGTGCAGGCAGTCCAGGAGATGTCTGGACAGTGCAGGGGAAAATGAGGCAAAGAGGCTACACCTGCCCCACTGTACCCCCAGCACCCCAACCAGCTTCGCAGTAGGCAGGTGCCATCGGCCTCATGTGAAGGACATTCCAACCCCCTCTCCCACCCTTATTACAATGTAAACTTTAAATTATTTAAAGGAGGGGTCCCCAACTCCTCAGACAGCGCACCTGTACTGGACCCTGGCCTGTTAGTGAGGCAGGAAAATAGGGTCTGGGAACCGGGAACATAAAGCGCATTCACACTTCAGCTACAACAGGAAATATCCTCTCCATAGGGCATACACTGAGCAAATGACTTTGTAACTTTACTTCATCCTCTTCATTTACATAGGGCATACCCCAAATAGAGGGTATTTAAACTCACAAAAAACTCTGTAACAGGGCCTTTGAGCCCCTATGCTCAGGCCCAATCACACTGTGGAGTGTACATTTGTTTTCAATAAATCCCTTCATTCCGTCCTTGCTTTGCTTGTGCATTTTGTCCAATTGTTTGTTCAAGACGCCAAGAGCCTGGATACCCTCCACCGTTAGCATTAGGAGCCCTGTGGCACAACAGGAGGGGAGCGGCAGGCAGACCAGCGTTACCACCTGAGCTCCACTTCTTGTTAGATTGGCAGAGACATTAGATTCTCATAGGTGCACGAAGCCTATTGTAAACTGCACATGCAAGGGATCTACCTTGTGTGCTCCTCCTGAGAATCTGACGCCTGATTATCTGAGGTAGGGCAGCTTCATCCCCAAACTATCCCTGTCTACCAACCCCCATCCATGGAAAAATTGTCTTCTACAAAACCAGTCCCTTGTGCCAAAAAGGTTGGGGACTGCTGATTTAAAGAACACTGTTAATGTCTGTTCCCTACCTTCATCCGGAGGGCCACGGTACGTCTTGAAGCAACTCCAGCAAGTGACCCAGCTGTCCCCTCCCACCCTGCTAGTATCCACAGCTCCTCAAAGGCCCCCTGGAATTTAAACTAAAGCATGATCACGCCACCGCACGCCAGCCTGGGCTACCCAGGAAGACTAGGGAGACCCCAGCTCAAGGAAAAAAAAAAAAAAAAAAAAA
>NW_012100209.1:5446543-5469049 GCF_000951045.1 Mandrillus leucophaeus | reverse complement strand
CACCTCACCTGGCTAGTTTTTTTGTATTTTTTAGTAGAGACGAGGTTTCACCGTGTTAGCCAGGATGGTCTCGATCTCCTGACCTGGTGATCCACCCGTCTCGGCCTCCCAAAGTGCTGGGATTACAGGCTTGAGCCACCGCGCCCAGCCTGGCAGTTTCTTATATCAATAAGAAATTGGCAGTTTTCAATATTTCAGTATTTCACAATTCAGTGAGATGTGAGGTGTGCATCTCTAATAGGTTAGTTTCATCAAATTAAGGGAATTCACTGTTTCTAATTTGCTAAGATGACTTTTATATTAATAATGAAGCAGGGTTGATTTAAAAAAAATTTTTTGTATCTACTGAGATAATCATTTATTTTTTCTGATCTTAATGTGGAGATTACAGATTGATTTTCAAATTCCAAACCAATGTTGAACTACCAATAAGCTCAATTAGATTATGATGCATTTATTAAAAGTATATTACTGTATTCAGAATTCTAACATATTGTTTATAATTTTGCCCTGTGATTGGGAAATATATTGGCTGATGGAAAAATTGAGGAGGGGGCACTAGCATAATGCATAAAATGGGCATAAAAAACTTAACTGTTGATATTTAAAAAGGTACTCTGAAATAAATGTTAATACAGAGTGAATTTTTGAGGATTCCAACAGCAGGAGAGAAACAGTGAGGTACGTGAGGTGAGCAGAGAGGTATATTTTAAAGGCCTGTCTTCCCCCAAGAAACATCACTAAAATAAACACTTGTGTGAGATTGCTTTATTCAAGAGTGCTGTCCTTAGAAAGTGGGAGTGAGAAGAAAGAGGAGAGGGGCAGGGATGAGCATATTTAATGCTGTGCTTCCTAGTTGTCCAAGCTTGGTATTAAGCATGACCAGAGGTGACTTTATTATTAAACCAATAAAGTTTAACTGGAAGTTAAACTTCCAAAGAGTTTGTAAAACATTTATCCTAAAACATTTTTTTAATTCTCTCAAAGACAATCCCCTACTAGCTGTATGAACATTGACTCCACAAATTTGAAGCTACTCTGAACAACAATGGTTGCTTGATCTGATGAAACCATCTTCTGAGAGGCCTTATGAATAACTGCTTCTCGGCACAGTCCACTTAGGAGGAAGAAAAGAATGGAATATATCCACTCTTGGTGAAATAACACAATTCTCACAACAAAAGACTGCTGTGTACCAAACAGAAGAGAGAGGGCACACTAGTATTGAGTTGGCATTCACATATTTACATGCCTGTAAGGTAGCCTGACAACTACAAAGTTAGGCCACATTGCTTACATTTTCAGCAGGGCAAGGGGAAGCAGGATGAATTCCTTTCTCTTTTCAAAGAAAGAGAGAACACCTTACAATAATATCTTGCTATCTTCTGAGAGACCCTCAGCTCATTCAGGGGGTACTTTTAAGAAACATCTACACATTTGTCCCATCATCTTGGATAAATTACTACAGTGTATAAACTTGAGATTTGGCTTTATCTTTAGAGGGACTAATCTAAATTCCAATAGTTCAACTATGGATTCAGACTAACCATATTAAATGTGATGTTACTGTTGTATTTCTTTTATGGTTTTTAGGAAAAGAAACAAAACCCTCTCAAATAGTATAAGCATAAAAAGATTTATTATGGTATAAAGGTCATTAAAATCTAGGACAAGCGCAGTGGCTCATGCCTGTAATCCCAGCAGTTTGGGAGGCCGAGGAGGGTGGAAAATGAGGTCTGGATCTCGAGACCAGCCTGACCAACATGGTGAAACTGCATCTCTACTAAAAATACAAAAGTAGCTTGACGTGGTGGTATGTGCCTGTCATCCCAGCTACTCAGGAAGCTGAGGCAGGAGAATCACTTGAACCTGGGAGGCAGAGGTTGCAGTGAGCTGATATTGCGCCACCACACTCCAGCCTGGGCAACAAGAGTGAGACTCCATCTCAAAAAAAAAAAAAAAAAAAAAAAATCTGATAGAGGCCAGCTGTGGTGGCTCATGCCTGTAATTTGAGCACTTTGGGAGGCCGAGGCAGGCGGATTGCTTGAGGTCATGAGTTTGTGACCAGCCTGGCCAACATGGTGAAACCCCATCTCCACTTTCTTATAATTTTTAAAGAAAAAATTAGCTGGGTGTGATGGCAGGCGCCTGTAATTCCAGCTACTTGAGAGGCTGAGGCAGGAGAAAAGCTTGAACTTGGGAAGCAGAGGTTAAAGTGAGCCAAGATTGCGCCACTGCACTCCAGCCTGGGTGATACAGCAAGACTCTGTCTCAAAAAAAAAAAAAAAAAAAAAAGAAAAAAAAATCTGACAGAAAAGTGTAGACACAAATTTTAGACTGAATGTCAGGGAGTGATTTTTCTGAACCACATTGCAAATTGGCTCCCTAAAAGAAGATACCGTCAGAAATCAGTAAACACTGAATCAGACAGCTGCTGAACCACCACAGGCCTCTCCCTTCAGAAACACGCAGCAAATATTAAATGGTTGGGTCAATCCTAGTATCCGTAGAGAATAAATGTGTACAGTAATTCTCATGGACTATTTTTGGAGGACAAATGTTTCATTCATTTAAAGAACAATCTGGCAATACTCCATAAAATTAGGTTATGCATTTTGGATGCATAATTTTGCTGAAGACTGATTGCTACAAAACACACAATAGAAATAAAATAAAATAGCTAGAAGTAAAATACTCAACTAATAAGAAGAATCTCAGTAGAATAGGAAAAGAGATAAAGAGGAACAACTGACAGAATGCTCCTAATTACATAAAACAGGATCAAGGCCTGCACAAAACACTGTTGAAAATGTTACATCAATTCAACTTATTTTCTCCTTAGGTATAAAAATCATAGCACCTTTAAGGTCTCCCTTTCATGGAGTTAGATGAGTTTAGACAAAAAAAGAAAATGTATGGATTTAAGAAAGTCCTGGGATGCCCCTTTTCACAACCTAGACTAATTAGCCTAGACTAATATTTTATTCATTACTGTATGTGATTGGCATGCTGCAGGACCTGGATTCTGAATCCAGATTCTAGCAGAATTAGCTTTCTGATCTTGGACTATGATCTAACCTCATTGAGTCTCCTATCTACAACTGCTCAATGCCTCTAAAATAGGCCAGAAGAATGAGACACAGTAGGTGTAATTGTCTAGGATGCCCAGCAATAAGGACACACTTTCTATAGTGAATGGACAGTCAGTAACGATCCAGTTACTGCTCTCTTTCCTTGGCTGATTCAATCACAGCAACCCAGCAGTTTTTTCAGAGTATCTTCCAGAATGATACAATTTTCACCGTAATTCAATCAGGTTCTGAACCAATTTGCAAGGCAAATTAGTGTTAATCCCCTGCTTATTGGAATAGCTGGTTTCTGGTTTATATACAAGACAAAACATATGATAAAAATACACTCAGTACTAGCCAGTGTTATTTACCTCTTTTCCTAGCTCAACTATATGGTTGGCCTTATCACAAGACTGAACCCATGGAGTTCTATCCATCAGCCTTGGAAGAGCAGTCCTGGAGGTGGGCAGGTCCAGAGTGCATGTCACATGCCACCAGGTCGGGATTGAGAACAAACCTGGGCCTGGGCACTAGATCACTTGCTATGTTGACCCAACACTCCTTCCAATGCCCTTAGCTCTGTGAGGATGTAAAATCAGGTATGTGTGGGCTGCTGTGCTGGGTTTCCAGCAGGCACGGAGCTGTTCCCAGACTCAAGAGGGGTCCAATGGCCATCAAAACCTACATGTCCAGGAGTCAGTGACTGAAACCACAAAGGAGCTCCAGTCACCTTAAGGAAAGATGGATTCTGCCGATGACAGGGTTCAATGGTCCCAAACCAGCCAGGAGATGCCAGTGCTTGCAGAGCTCAACAGACGCATACTCAGGATGCCTCCATAAACTGCTCACAATCAAAGCCTGATATACAGAGCAACCCAGGAAGGGGAGAGGGGAACAAACCTTTTGTTGCTTATGGCTCACAGTGAGATAGGAGTTTGGCAGGACTAGTTTTGCAAGACAAACAGGAGGCTAGGTCCCTAAGACACAGGTCACAATACCCCCTTGATAAGACATGATTCCTTAAAAAAAAAAAAAAAACAGCTGCGTGTGGTGACTCACGCCTGTAATCCTAGCACTTTGGGAGGCCAAGGTGGGTGGATCACCTGAGGTCAGGATCGGGAGTTCGAGGCCAGCCTGACCAACACGGAGAAACCCTGTCTCTACTAAAAATACAAAAATTAGCCGGACGTGATGGTGCATGCCTGTAATCCCAACTACTTGGGAGGCTGAGGCAGGAGAATAGCTTGAATCCGGGAGGCGGAGGTTGCCGTGAACCAGGATGGTGCCATTGCACTCCAGTCTGCTGGGTAACAAGAGCAAAACTCTGTCTCTGGAAAAAAAAAACAAAAACAAAACACACACACACACACACACAAAAGCCCAAACCAGCTAGAAGGAAGATGGCTACAAAAGCAACCTCTGGTTACCCTCATTGCTCATTATGTGCTAATTATCATGCATTGGGGATTCTAAAAAACACTAACTCTGGAGCAATGACAGTTATGTTTACAAATGCCATTGCAATGCCCAAGAGTTACTCCCTATATTCTGTAAGGGGGAGAAACTCCTGGTTCCACAAGCTCCCGCCCCTTTCCCAGACAAATGAAGAAATAATCGACCCCTTGTTTAGCATATAATCCAGAAATAGCCATAAAATAGCCAGCTAGCCACCCTGCCCCCTGGTGCTACCCTCACTATGAGGTAGCCTCCTTTTTGTTCCTTAGTTTCCTTAATAACTTGCTTTCACATTACTCTGTTGGCTTGCTCTTGAATTCGTTCTGGCTCAAAGTCAAGTATTTACTTGGTCTCCCAGGCTAAACTCCAATTATAGGGGTATCCTTGCATCAACAGCACCACTGCCTTCAGCCAATGCCCTGGAAGGAGCTCCTCACACTGTCATTATGTTATTGTAAACTTCCTTGGGACTGTCCATCTAGGAGCAAGAAGTTGCTCTGATGGAGATCATTCCTTACATAGTTCTTCCTCTCCAAAGTGCCTTAAAGTTTTCTCAATTATAAAACTTTGATTTATATGTAATCAAGAATATGCTAAGGAGTTTTACTTTTAGATCAACTCAGAATTCATAGTTCTTTGTACATGACAATTAAAGCCTGTTCCTTATTCTCCACCTGTGTGGAGTCAGGACGGCTCTCTGCAGTCCAGACCGCCCCCGGAAGCTGCTGAAAACCGACGATTCCATCAAGAAGGAACCCGGAAAGGAGAAGAACCCCTGCCTTTCTGCAGGCTTGCAGTACGACCTGCTTCAACTGCTGTCCTGGAAGGAGCCCGAGGCACCCCAGTGGGGACCCTCATGTGGTATCTGGGGACTTTTGCGCCAGAACTGTGCGCCGCACGCACAACAGCCTTGAAGTCTTTGCTGTGGAGATCATTCCATAATTTGTTCTTCCTCTCCTGAATGTCCTAAACATTTTCATTTAGAAAAATTCTCTTCATGCAGTGAATAATATGTAAAGTGCTAAGGAACTTTTCTTTTAGATCTACTCAAAATTGTGATGGTTCTTCCATTGAAACTGTACACCTTGATTAAAGCCTTTCCCTTATTCTCCAACTGTGGAATGAAAACTAGTAAATCAAGATTGGTAAAGATGGGACTGAAGCAGACAGAAAAGGGTGCAGGGACCCAGCTCAGAGCTTTTTCTTTTTCTTTTGATTATTATTATTTGAGATGGGGGTCTCTCTGGGTCGCCTAGGCCGGTGTGCAGTGGCGTGATCAGGCTTTAGTCTAAATTCCGGTGGCCTTTGAGGAGCTGTGGATACTAACAGGGTAGGAGGGGACTGCTGGGTGGATCATATGCTGGAGTTGCTTCGAAACTGACTGTGGCCCTCCAGATAATGGCAGAAAACAGGCATTAGCAGTGTCCTTTAAATCACGGGTCCCCAATCCCCCCCACCACGGACCGGTTCGGAACCCGGCCCCAAAGCAGGAGGTGAGCATCCGGCAAGCGAGCCTTACTGGTTGAGCTCCGCCTAGCGTCAGATCAGAGGCATTAAATTCTCACAGGAGTGCGAACCCTATTGTGAACTACGCATGCGCTGGACTAGGACTGGCTTTCGCTCTCCTCATGAGAATCTATTGCGTGAGTGATTATTTGAATTCTAACACTTTCATCCCGAAACCATCCCCGCACCCCTCTCCATCCGCAGAAAAAATGTATTCCGCTAAACTGGTCCCTGGCGCCAAAAAGGTTGCGGATCTATGCTTTAAATGGTTTAAAGGTTACATTGTAACAAAGCGGAGGATCGCCTCAATTGGAGCCGGTGGCACCTGCGCACAGCGAAGCTGGTTGAAGAGCCCCCGATGGGGTGGGACTGGTGTTGCCTCCTCACCTCGTTTTTCCCTGCGCTTCACAGACATCTAACTGACTGCCTGCACCATCAAGATCTGGACTGCAGAGCACGTCTTTCACCACCCATGGGAAACTGTTACAACAGCTGCAATGCACAAATACCCACGCCCTGCGAACCTGAGCATGGTGTGGACAGATGTATAGATCCCTCTGGCAAGTTGCGCGGCCACAGACTTCTCTGTACAGAATGGGAACTGCAAGTCCCTTACTGTTGCAGCAAGAGCCAAAATACAGTCTTCAGGACCCAGAAAATAAAAACTATTTGACTCAAGAAACCATAATCATTGTGAAAAGAATCAGCCTCAGTAGTTACCTTGAAGACATGAAGACAAGTGCAATATCTTCAAATGCTAATAAAGGCTGGGAAGCACTGGAATGGGTAATACTTAAACTACATGCTAAAACTGACAAATTGCTGGCTTCAAAAAGAGGAAGCATAAGAACTCTGATAGCAGCAGCGTCATTTGCAGAAAAATGATAATGAATGTTGGTAGGCAACATCAAGTACCCCAGGTCTCTCCAACCTGGCAATCTGTTATTTTAAAACCATATCTTAGGTAGAATTTTTAAAAAATAGACTGATATAAGACTTTGTAACGTGGGATAAAAACAAAGAGGTTCAGGGTGTCTAAATAAAAGGGATCGTCTAAAATAAGTGTTGTTTGAAATGATTGTCTAATTTTGAGAGTTCCAGTATTTATGTGAAAATTTAAAAACTTTTCAGAAAGTACTTGGCAGTTTGCACTGACATTGAATCATTTTAAGGTAGAATTTTTAAAGCTTTTCACACCTACCTGACTTTGGTGGAACTCCAGAACAAAGCAGAGCCACCTCTTATATACACACAGTTGCCCTGCTGCCATAAACTGCAACAGCCTGCATAAGGAAATTCACTTTAAAAGGAGAAATTGCTCAGTTTTAAGTGATATTAATGTGTATAAAATAATTTGTTCTGCTATAAACCACCATTAAAAACCAATGTTTTGGTTTAGTACTTGAATATTTTTGTAGTAAAAATTATCACTAAAGTAGTATATGACTCCAACAAGCATATGCTTTTATTATAATAAAAGTACTATATTGATTTGTCAAAGTTTTTATAACGTAGTAAAGGTATTGCCTTCCTTGGATTTGTACTTTATGCTTTAATATGCTGTACCATGAGCTGGCTACATCAATTGGAAAAATAAATTCATTACTTGAAAAACAAAACAGAAAATGAAGAGTGGAGATAGATTAAAGGGGACTGAAAGAAGATCCCTAGCCTTGTGCCTTCTGAGTTAACAACCACAGGGTTCCAGAGCATCAACTCCAGATCAGACAATTCCAGGCAGCTACAGAAGTCTGCCCTGGTGAGTCTTGCCCAGGATCTGGAAGTCCAAGATGAAAGCGCCAGTGATTCAGCTCCTGGTGAGGGCTCTCTTCCTTTCATGCCAATGGCCATGTTGTAGCTGTGTTCTCACATGGCACAGAAGGAGAGAGAGAAGTGGGTAGAGGGACAAGAGAAGAAAGGGAGAGAAGAAGAGGGACCTGGTGTCTCTTCCTCTTCTCATCAAGGGCACGAATCCCATTATGAAACCCCACCCTCATGACCTCATCTAAACTCAATTGTCTCCCGAAGGCCCCATCTCCAAATATCATCACCTTGGAGATTAGTTAATCAAAATTATCATGAATTTTGGGGGAACACAATTCAGTGCAGAACACCTAGTATATGGGAGACTCTCATAATCTCTGCCCATCTCAGGGCCTGCAGCAACTAAGACTCATTCCTTCTTGCAGGCATCCCAGGAGAAAGATTTACGTGTCTTCACAACTTTAGTGTAAAGATTTGGTGTAAAGATTACCAGCCTTTACACCAAAATCCTTGGGCAGAGATGAAAAACATGCAGTAGAGAATACACTTGGGACTTTTACACTTTCCTGTCCCCTCAAATGTTAGAAATCAAAACCCATAAACTGGATGATGGCATTAATTTAGTCTATCTGTGATTATATCAATCTTTTCACATAGTGACAGTTCTAAGTATCAGTATAGAGAAGCTTAGATGTTACATCTTATTGGGACGTGGAACTAGAGCTGTGTTTGCTTTGCACTCATTATTAGACTAATTAAATGTCAGTTATCCGTGTCATAAAAAATAAGTAAATGGTGAAAGATGAATCAGAGTGTTTTTGTGGTTTGGATGTGGAGCTTCCCATCTGCTCATCCTCACTTTCTGTTCTGAAGTCTCAAAATCTACTTTCAAAAAAAATAAAACCACACTCCCAATCCTCTGATAACCCATTATTCCATTAACCAATTAACTGTTAACCATAAATGGATTAGGACATCAAATGGTCAGAGCCCTGAAGACCCAATTACTTCTTAAAGGCCCTACCTCTCAATATTGTTACACTGAGGATTAAGTTTCAACACGAGTTTCAGAAAGGACAAACATTCAAACCACAACATCCCTGAATGCCAATTAATTGTAAAGAGAAATTAATTGTTATTTTAGATGACATGATGGTGATTTAAATTTGAAACCTTTTAAAGGTCCAGGGGTTAAAGGGACTATGAATGCAGCACTGGCTTTGGCTCCGTCAGGGCTGCCTCTCTGTGCAACACCCAGATTAGATTACCCGCTAAGGTTTCCTCTGGGCTGGCCAATCTGAAAGCAATATGGAATTGTGTAATCCAAGGGCTCCTGAACACAAGGGAAAAGGTGTTTCATCCAGACTCACAGCAGGAAACACCAGCTTTTGTATTTTTATACTTTTCTGGCCAAGTGCGTGGTCCTAATCAGATCACAGGAAGCATAGTGGTGATATTAATTCTAGAAGCAAATTGTAACAGATGATGGAATTAGTGGTATTAACATAAAACCCTAACATCTTAGATGAAACTCAATCTGTGATAGGGTGGTTTAAGTGATAAAAAGAAAAGGTACTCCTTAACCTGTGGAGAGAAAGCTCTTTTGAGGAACCCTGGCTAATAGTTTATCATTGCCCCAATCCACATTGCTAGTCCTGGAGCAGAGACTGCAATCTTGTTCTCCAGGCAGAGAAAAGCTTGAGGGAGAGGTGTGTCCTCAAAGACAACTTGCGATGTTAGTGAGAAGCAGGGTAGTGGCAGTCACTCAATTCTTTCCTTCTTGTCTTTTATTTTCCATTTATTTTTATTGCGGTAAAATACACATAACAAAATTTGCCATCTACCATGAATTCTGAGTCTATCTAGAAGTAAAGTTCCTTAGCATATTTTTTTCCCTGACATTCAGTCTAAAATCTATGTCTACACATTTTTATCATATTTTAAGTGAATTTTATCCCATAATAAATAGTTTTCTGCTTATACTATATGAGAGTATTTTCTTTTCCTAAAATCCATAAAAGAAATTGACCAGTAATATCACATTTAATATGGTGAGTCTTAATCTGTAGTTGAACCATTTGAATTTAGATTTGTCCATCTCAAGATAAACTTGAATCTCAAGTTTTTGCAATATACCAATATATCCATGGTCACAGGACAAATAATAATATGTAAATGTTTCTTAAAAGTACTTCCAGAATGAGCTGAGGGTCTCTTAGTAGATGAGAAGATACTATTGTAAGGTGTTCTCTCTTTCTTTGAAGAGAGAAAGGAATTCATCCTGCTTCCCCCTGCTCTGCTGAAAATGTATGAGATGTGGCCTGACTTTGTAGTTGTCATGCTAACTTACATGCATGAAAACCTGTGAATGCCAATTCAGTTCCAGTGTTCCCTGCCTCTTCTATTTGGTACACTGGGGTCCTCTGTTGTGAGAATTGTGTTATCTCTACAACAGTGGATATATTCTGTCCTTTTCTTCCTCCCAAGTGGACTGTGCTGAGAAGCAGTTATTCATAAGGCCTCTCAGAAGATGGTTTCATGAGATCAAACAACCATTAGTGTTCAGAGCGGTTTCCAGTTTGTGGAGTCAGTGTTCATACAAGTAGTAGGGGATTCTGTTTAAGATAATTATAAAAATGTTTTAAGACAAATGTTTTACAAACTTTTTGGAAGTTTGCTTTACAGTTAAACTTTATTGGTTTAATAATGAAGTCACCTCTGGTCATGCTTGATATCAAGCTTGGACAACTAGGAAGCACAACATTGAATATGCTCATCTCTGTCCCTCTCCTCTTTCTTCTCATTGCTACTTCCGAAGGACAGCACTCTTGATCAAAGCAATCTCACACGAGCGTTTATTTCAATAATGTTTTTTTTGGGGGAAGCCAGGCCATTAAAATATACCTTTCTGCTCAACTTATGTACTTCACTGTTTTTCGTCTGCTGTTGGAATCCTCAAAAATTCACTCTGTATTAAAATTTGTTTCAGAGTGCCTTCAAAAATAGAATGAATCAGGCGAATCTTGACTCTCGATATGCTGCAAATGAGACATAGTCCCTATATTTGAAAAGTCTTTGACTGAGTGGGAAAAGTATGTAGATAGAAAGTCCTTTTTAAATATCAACAAGTTTAAGTATTTACATGACCATTTAATGCTTCATTCTAGTGCCCCCTCTTCAATTTTTTGATCATCCAATATCTTTCCCAAATCACAGGGCAAAATCATAAACTATACGTTAACATTCTGATTCCAGTAATGTACTTTTAAAAAATGCATCATAATCTAATGGAGTTTATCAGGAACTCAACTTTGGTTTGGCATTTGAAAATCAATTTCTATTATTCTCCGCATTAACAGCAGAAAAAATATATACAATATTCTCAGTAGATACAAAAAATCTTTTAAAAAATTCAACCCTGCTTCATTAATATAAAAGTCATCTTAGCAAATTAGAAACTGCAAATTCCCTTAATTTGATAAAGCATATCTATATGAGATGTACATCTAACATCTCATCAAATTGTGAGATACTGAAATATTCAAAACTGCCAATTTCTTTTTGAAATAAGAAAACTGCCAATAACTGGACCCATTCTCTCACATCCTGCCCCACCCTATTACAGCCTGATTCAATAGAAACCCAAGGAGTTTCAATAGTGCCTTCTGGAATGATAAACTTTTCATCACAACCCTATCACCGTCTAAAGCAATTAGCAGGGTAGATAAGTGTTAATCCCCACATGACTGGATTCTGGTATCTGACTTCCTGTACAAGACAGAATGCTATAAAAACCCACAGTCAGGAATGAACTGAGCCATTTGCTCCTTTCCTATACTAGCTACTAGGCTGGACCTGGTCAAGCTTTGGGAGGCTGAGGCTATGGAGTTCTATCCATCAACCTTGGAAGAGCTGTCTTGGAGGCAGGCAGGTCCAGAGCCCCACATGTCACGGGACTTGAACAGAGAGCCAGCTTGGGCCTGGGCACTGGATAACTTCCCTGTGCTGAACCGCCACTCCTGCCAATGCCATCAGCTCTGCGGGAGCTCTGCTGCGCGCTGGCTGCTCCACTGCGCCTCAACCGGGCACGGAGCCCTTCCCGGAGATGACAGGGGCCAAAAACGGCCTCGAGACTCCCATGTTGAGGAGTCAATGGCTGAAACCACAGACGGGCTACAGTACCCTCAAGAAAACGCAGATGCTACCGATGGTGAGGTCCAAAGCGGCCTGATCCAGCCTGGAGATGCCAGTGCCTGCGGAGGTGGAAGTAAGCAGAGGTGGAAGTACACACGCCCAGCGCGCCCTCTGCAGTCCAGGCCGCACCCGGAAGCTGCTGAAAACCCAGGGTTCCATCAGGAAGGAGCCCTGAAAGAAGAGGAACCCCAGCCTTTCTGCAGGCCTGCGGGACGCTCCCCTTAACTGCTGCCTGGGAAGGAGCCCGAGGCACTCCAGTGGGGGCCCTCATGGCGTCCCTGCGGACTTTTACACTGGAACTGTGCTTTGCACGCGTAAGAGCCTTGAGGTCTCTGCTGCGGAGATCATTCTTTAATTTGTTCTTCCCCTCCTGAACGTCCTAAACATTTTTCATTTAGAAAAACTCTCTTCATGGAATGAATAACATGCAGTGTGCTAAGGAACTCTTCTTTTAGATCTACTTAAAATTGTGATGATTCTTTTATTGAAATTGTACACATTGTTCAAAGCCTTTTCCTTATTTTCCACCTGTGAAATCAAGACTAGTAAATCAAGATTGGTATAGATGGGCCCCAAACTGACAGAAAGCCGGCAGGGATCCAACTCAGAGCTTTTTTTCCCTTCTTCTTTTTCCTTTTTTTTTTTTTTGAGATGGGGTCTCACTTTTTTGCCCAGGCTGGCATGCAATGGTATGATCATGCTTTAGTCTAAATTCCAGGGGGCCTCTGAGGAGCTGTGGATACTAACAAAGTGGGAGGGGACAGCTGGGTGGATCACTTGCTGGAGTTTCCAAGCTGACTGTGACCTCCTAGATGAAGGCAGGAAACAGACATTAATAATGTTCTTTAAGTCGTGCTCCCCAACCTTTTTGGCATCAGGGACTGGTTGCATGGAAGGCAATTTTTCCATGGATGAGTGGTCAGGGTTGAGGGGATGTTTTATGATGAAACTGCTCCAGCTCAGATCTTTAGGCATTAGATTCTCATGAGGAGCACACAAGGTAGATCCCTTGCAGGTCCAGTTCACATTAAGATTGGTGCTCCTATGAGAATCTAATGCCACAGTTGATCTGACAGGGGGCAGAGCTCAGGCAGTAATGCTTTCTTGCCCGCTGCTCACCTCCTCCTGTGTGGCCTGGCTCCTATTAGTACACAGGTTGGTACAAGTCTGTTTCTGGGGGATTGGGACACTTGCTTTAAATCGTTTACAGGTTACATCGTATAATAATAAGGGGTGAAGGAGGAGGTTGGGATGTCCTTCACGTGGGGTTGATGGTGCACAGTGAAGCTGGCTGGGGTGCTGGGAGTCAGGTGGGGCAGGTGTAGCCTCTTTGTCTCATTTACCCTGTGCTGTCCTGACATCTCTCAGGCTGCCTGCTCCATCATAATCTGGACTTCAGAGCATGACTTTGCCCACTCGTAGGAAACTGTCACAACAATTGAAATGCACAAATGTCCAAACCCTATGAACTTGAGTATGGCTTGGGTTGGTGTATTGGACAGACATAGATCCCTCTGGAGAGTTGCACAGCCACAGACTTCTCCACCAAGAGTAGGAACTGCCTTCCATTGTGAAGTCTCTTATTGGTACAGTAAGAACTAAAACGTGCTAGAACATTCTGTAGTTAATCCTATAGAGAAAACAATGGAACTTAAATCTACTAATATTTCATTTACAAATATGGTTTTAGTAGATGAGAGATATACACAAACCACATCATCAGGACCCAGAAAAAAACTATTTTGACTCAGGAAGCCATAATCACTGACAGGAAGCAACCTCAGCAGCTACCTTGAAAAAAACGATGGCAAGAACAATATCTTCAAATGCTGGAATGGGTCTTACATAAATTACATGTTAAGATTGAAGAATTGACAGCTTCCAAAAGAGGAAGCATAAGAATTCTGATGGTGGCTGCAGAGTTTGTAGATAATTGATAATGAATGTGTGTAGACAATATCAAGTACCTCAGGTCTTTCCAAGTCAAATTTATTTAAAAATATAACTATATTTTAAATATAATTATTAAAAAACAGGCAGATATAAGACTGTAATTTTAGATAAAGAGAAATAGTTGCAAGACATCTAAATAAAAGGGATCATCTGAAATTAGTGTTGTTTGAAATGACTAATTTTGAGCATTCTGGTATTTATATGAAAATTTAACAATTTCTTTGAAAGAAATTCTTTGAAATAATTTTCAATTTCTTTGAAAGAAACTAGATGTTGGCATTAAGTCAGGGTACATGTGTGGGATTGTTATTTAGGTGAACATGTGTCATGGGGGTTTGTTGTATTGCAGTATTTCATCACTGTATTAGTCCATTTTCATGCTGCTAGGAGAAATACTGGGTCGTTTATAAAGAAAAAGAGACTTAATGGACTCAGTTCTCTGTGGCTGGAGGGGCCTCACAATCATGGCAGAAGGGAAAGGAGGAGCAAAGGCACATCTTACATAGCAACATGCAAGAGAGCATGTGCAGGGGAACTGCCCTTTATAAGACCATCAGATCTCATGAGACTTATTCACTATCATGAGAACAGCATGGGAAAAAATGTCCCCATGATTCAATTACTTCCCACTTGGTCCCTCCCACTACACTATCGGGGGAAACACCACCCCCGATATTCAACGTGGGTTCTTTTCTATTTCCCTAAGCATCCATTTGTCTGAGAAATAAAGGGAAAGAGCACAAGAGAGAGAAATTTTAAAGCTGGGTGTCCGCGGGGAGACATCACATGTCAGCAGGTTCTGTGATGCTCTGTGAGTCATAAAACCAGCAAGTTTTTATTAGTGATTTTCAAAAGGGAAGAGAGTGCATGAATAGGGTGTCGATCACAGAGATCACATGCTTCACAAGGTAATAAAATATCACAAAGCAAATGGAGGCAGGGTGAGATCACAGGACCACAAGATGGGGTGAAATTAAAATTGCTAATGAAGTTTTGGGCATGCATTGTCATTGATAACATCTTATCAGGAGACAGGGTTTGAGAGCAGACAACCTGTCTGACCAAAATTTATTAGGTGGGAATTTCCTCATCCTAATAGGCCTGGGAGCGCTACAGGGGACCGGGGCTTATTTCATCCCTTTGGCTTCAACCGTAAAAGACAGCCTACCCCAAGGGGGCCGTTTAGAGGTCTACCCTCAGGGGTGCATTCTCTTGCTCAGGGATGTTCCTTGCTGAGAAAAATAATTCAGCGATATTTCTCCTATTTTCTTTTGAAAGAGGAGAAATATGGCTCTGTTCTGCCTGGCTCACCAGCAGTCAGAGTTTAAGGTTATCTCTCTGGTTCCCTGAACATTGCTGTTATCCTGTTCTTTTTTCAAGGTGCCCAGATTTCATATTGTACAAACACATGTGCTCTGCAAACAATTTGTGCAGTTAACACAATCATCACAGGGTCCTGAGGTGACATACATCCTCCTCAGTTTACAGAGATGATGGGATTAAGAGATTAAAGTAAAGACAGGCATAGGAAATCACAAGGGTATTTACTGGGGAAGTGATAAGTGTCCACGAAATCTTCGCAATTTATGTTCAGAGATTGCAGTAAAGACAGGTATAAGAAATTATAAAAATATTAATTTGGGGAACTAACAAATGTCCATGAAATCTTCACAATGTATGTTCTTCTGCCATGGCTTTAGCTGGTCCCTCCATTCAGGGTCCCTGATTTCCCGCAACACTACACAGGGGGATTATGGGAGCTACAATTCAAGATGAAATTTGGGTGGGGACACAGCCAAACCATATCAATCACTCAAGTATGGAATCTAATACCCATTAGTTATTTTTCCTGCCTCTCTCTCCGTTTAGGATCCACCCTCCGATAGGCCCCAGTGTCTATGTTTCCCCTCTATATGTTCTTGTATTCTCATCATCCAGCTCCCACTTATAAGTAGGAACAAAATTAACTTTTTTTTTTTTATTGTGAACTTCCTTGAAACTGTGCTGTGATGGAGATCATTCTTTATTTAGTGTTTCCTCTCTAAAGTGCCTTAAAGATTTCACAATTATAAAAACTATCTTTATGCAATCAAGAATATGCTAAGGAGCTGTACTTTTAGGTTAACTCAGAATTCATAGTTCTTTACACATGACAACTAAAGCCTAGTCCTTATTCTCAACTTGTGGAATTGATTTAGGTTGGGTGGAGTCAAGATTAGAAGCATATATAGGTGGGTAGCGGCATGAAAAGGTCTGTGATACAAGTCAGAGTTGGAGGTTGAACTCCAGGGTGACTTTGTATAGCTGTGGATACCAACAGAGAGGGAAGAGGCAGTGGACACTGTGCTGGAGTTCTCTTGAAACTGACCACGCCCTCCCTGGTGACAGAAGAGAACAGTCATCAATAAAAGCTCCTTGAAAGGAGTGCAGTTTACATTAACAGGGTAAAGGTGGAAATTAAACTTAGGGGGACATGAGGAAGACCCCCAGCCCTGTGCCTTTTGAATTGATAACCATGAGGTTCCAGGGTACCAGCTTCAGGTCAGAAAACTCCAGAAAGCCGTAGAATCTTGCCAGTGTGGAGTTTGCCCACCTCAAGGATTCACATGAATTGTACTTTAAGATCCATCAAAACTGAAGGCTCATGGGTGTGGTCACTGAGAGGCTATGCTCTCACAGTCTCCACCATCTCAAGACCAGTAGCATCTGACACTCACTTCTTTCTGTAGGTAATCCAGGAGAAAAATTTATGCATCACCATAGCTTCAGCCTCTAGCCATGCAGATCAAAATCTCTGCACTTAGAGAGATAAAAAGGCATACAGGAGAAACCACATTTTGGGTTTTTGAAACTTTACTGTCACGCAGATGTTAGAAATCAAGACCCAGAAACTAGAGGTTGGCATTAACTTTGTGTAGCTCTGAAGACATTTTTCTTTCCTATAGTGACAGTTCTAATTTTCAGTGTAGAGAAGCTTAAGTGCCACAATGTAATTCTGAAGTCTCACAGTCTGCTTTTCCTCCTCTCCTTCTCCTCACTGATTGTCTAACTATAAAGAAAGCCACAGAGTTTGCCTTCAAAATAAAAACATGGAAAACAGTATGGTGTCCCCTCAAAAATTAAAAATAGAATATTACACAATCTAGCAAATCTGTTTCTGGGTATACGTCCCAAATGTTCGAAAGCAGTGATTCAAAAAGGTATTTATACACTCATGTTTGTGGCAGCATTTTTATTATTATTATTATTTTGAGACAGAGTCTCACTCTGTCGCCCAGGCTGGAGTGCACTGGTGTGATCTCGGCTCACTGCAAGCTCTGCCTCCCAGTTTCATGCCATTCTCCTGTCTCAGCCTCCCGAGTAGCTGGGACTACAGGTGGCTGCCACTACACCCCGCCAATTTTTTGTATACTTAGTAGAGATGGGGATTCACCATGTTGGCCAGAATGGTCTCGATCTCCTGACCTCGTGATCCGTCCACGTTGGCCTCTCAAAGTGCTGGGATTACAGACCTGCGCCACCGTGCCCGGCCTGTGGCAGCATTATTTACAAAAGCTAAAACATGCAAGAAACCCAAGTGTCCATCAACAGAGCAATGGATAAGCAAAAGGTGGTATATTATATGCACACAATGGAATACAATTCAGCCATAGCAAATAAGGAAATTCTGACATATGCTACATCTATGATTTTTGAGGACATGCTAAGTAAAATAAGTCAGTTGCAAATTGACAAATGCTGTATGATTACACTTATAAAGTAAATAGGGTATTCAGAAATCATAGAGCCGGGCACAGTAGCTCATGCCTGTAATTCCAGCACTTTGGGAGGGATTACATGTGCCCAAGAGGTCAATATTAGCATGAGCAACGTAGGGAGACTCAGTATCTACAAATAATTTTTTAAAAATAAGCTAGGTGTGCTTATTTTTTGTAAAGACTGATTTGTATAGACTCAGTCTCTACAAATAATTATTTTAAAAATAAGCTGGAGCCTGTAGCCCCCTACTTGGGAGGCTGATGTGGGAGGATCATGTGAGCCTGGGAGATCAAGGCTGCAGTGAGGCATGGAAAAATCATGCTACCACACAAGTAGTACGGTGTCAGAAGATAGGGGAGAGAAGAATGGGGAGTTTATGTTTACAGGGTACAGAGTTTAAGTTTTACAAGATGAAAAGAACTGTGAAGATTGTTGATGAAGGTTGCACAACATTATGACCTGTACACTTAAAAACAGGTAGTTGGTAAATTTTGTTATGTGTATTTTACCACAACAAAACAAATAGAAAATAAAAGACAAAGGCCGGGTGTGGTGGCTCACGCCTGCAATCCCAGCACTTTGGGAGGCCGAGGCAGGTGGATCATGAAGTCAGGAGTTCAAGAACAGCCCGGCCAACCTGGTGAAACTCCATCACCAGGGCATTAGCTGGGCATGTTGGGCATGGTGGCTGGTGCCTGTAATCACAGCTACCTGGGAGGCTGAGGCAGGAGTACTGTTTGAACCCGGGAAGTGGAGGTTGCAGTGAGTGAGATGTGCCATTGCACTCCAGCCTGGGCGACAGGGCAAGACTCTGTCTCAAAAAAAAAAAAAAAAAAAAGACAAAAAGGAAAAGAAAGAGTTGAATGATTACCACTGCCCTGTTTCTCACTAACATCCGAAATTCTCTTTGAGAACATTCCTCTCTCTCAAGTTTTTCTCTGCTGAGAGAACAAGATTCCAGTCTCTGCTCCAGGACTAGCAATGTGAATTGGGGCAATAATAATTATTAACCAGGGTTTCTCAAAACAGCTTTCCCTCCACAGGTTAATGAGTACCTTTTCTTTTTATCTCCTAAACCACCCTATCACAGATTGAGTTTAACTCTAGGTAATTTCATCTAAGGTGTTAGGATTTTTTTTTCTTTTTTTTCTTTTTTAGAAGGATTCTTGCTCTGTCGCCAGGCTGGAGTGCAATGGTGTGATCTCGGCTCACTGCAACCTTTGCCTCCGGGGTTCAAGCGATTCCCCTGTCTCAGCCTCCTGAGTATCTGGGACTACATGCGACTGCCATCACATCTGGCTAATTTTTTGTATTTCAGAAGAGATGGGGTTTCACCATGTTGGCCAGGATGGTCAATGTTAGGCAGCAATCTAGACTCAACATGGCGGTATCACCCGGCATGGCAGGCCCTTTTTTACGACTCCCCGCCCTTCACTTCCTGCTAAGACTCTCAGCCCGAAAAAAGCCCGCGCCCACCAAAGAATTCCTGCTCTGCGCAAGCTTCTGGACACGTCATTCCCCAGAAATCAAAACCTAACTCAGGAAAACCGAAGTCTACAAACCCCACCTACCTTGCCCTATAAAAGGCCCCCCGATACCGGCCCGGAGCGCGACTTCCTCGGCCCTCCCCCTAGAGGACCGGTGAACCTCCCCAGCGAGCCCAATAAAGGATAGCTTTGTTCTCATCTGCCTGGTGTCTTCTTGCTCAGCTCCCCATTTACATTACAGTCACGATCTCCTGACCTCCTGATCTGCCCACCTTGGCCTAGATATTAGGGTTTTATGTTAATCCCACTAATTCCATCCTGTGTTATAATTTGCTCTTAGAATTAATGTCACCACTCAGCTTCCTACTGTCTGATTAAGACCGTCCAATTGGCAAGAAGAGTATAAAAGTGTAAACTGGTGTCTCCTGCTGTGAGACCGAATGAAACACTTTCTCCTCTGTGTTCAGGAGCCCTTGGATTACACAATTCCATATTGCTTTCAGATTGGCCAGCCCAGAGAGACCCTTAGTAGATAATCTAACCTAGGTGTTGCACACAGAAGCAGCCCTGAGGGAGCCAAAGTCAGGGCTGCATTCATAGCGCCTTTATCCCCTAGACCTTTAAAAGGGTTCAAGTTGAAATAACCATCACATTATCTAAGATAACAACTAATTTCTCTTTACAATTAATTGGCATTCAAGGACGTTGTGGTTTGAATGTTTGTCCGTTCTGAAACTCATGTTGAAACTTAATCCCCAATGTAACAATATTGATGGGGCCTTTAAGATCTTGCGGGCTCTGTCCTTTTGATCTTGAGGGCTCTGTCCTTTTGATGTCTTAATCCATTTATGGATGAATGGTTAATTGGTTAATGGAATAATGGGCTATTAGAGGAGCAGTAGTGTGGTTTTATAAGAAGAGGAATCTAAGCAGAACAAATATGTGTACATAAGAGATAGCTCTGCTTTGTTCTGTGGTTGGACAAAAGCCAGGTAGAGTTCCAATGTGTAAAAAGCTTTAAAAATCTACATTACATTGATTCAATGTCAATGCAAACTCTCAAGTACTTTTTAAAAAAAGTTAAAATTTTGCTTATACACTATTGGTGAGAGTATAAATTAGTTCAACCGTTGTGGAAAACAGTGTGGTGATTCCTCAAAGACCAAAACAAACAAAGAAACAAAAAAAAACCCCAAAATACCATTTGATTCAGTAATCCCATTACTGAGTTTGTACCAAAGGAATATAAATTGTTATATCATAAAGATACATACATGTGTATGTTCATTGCACATAAACTTTCATGTAATAGCAAAGACATGACATCAACCTAACTGATCGTTAATGGTAGACTGGATAAAGAAAATATGGTACATATACACTGTGGAATACTATGCAGCCATAAAAAAGAACAAGATGATGCCTCTTGCAGGAACATAGACAGAGCTGGAGGCCATTATCCTTAGGAAACTAATGCAGAAAAAGAAAAGCAAATACCACATGTTCTCACTAATAAGCCAGAGTTGAATAATGAGAACACATGGACACAAAGAGGGGAACAACAGACACTGGAGCTGATTGAAGGGTGGATGGTGAAAGGAGGGAGAGCATCAGGAAAAATAACTACTGGGTACTAGGCCTTATTCCTGTGTGATACAATAACGTGTACAACAACCCCGCACGACACAAGTTTACCGAAATAACAAACTGCAAACCTGCAAGTGTACCCCAAACTTAAAATAAAAGTTAAAAAGAATTTCTTTCCAAAAAAAGGGTTAAATTTTTACATAAATACTGGAATCCTCAAAATTAGCCAGTCATTTCAAACAACACAATTTCAGATGATCCGTTTTATTTAGAAGCCATACATCTGTTTTGATCTAAAGTCACTGTCTTATATCAGCCTACTTAAAAAAATTCTACTTAAAACATATTTATATTTTTAAAATAAATATATTGCAAGCTTGGAGATACGTGGGGTACTTGTCTACACACGTTCATTATCAATTCTCTACAAAGGCTGCTGCAGCCACCACCAGAGTTCTTATGCTTCCTCTTGTGGAAGCCGTCCATACTTCTTTTTTTAACATGTAATTTATGTATGACCCATTCCAGTGTTTCTTGCCCTTTATTAGCATTTGAAGATATCATTCTTGCCATGAGTCCTTCAGGGTAACTGCTGAGACTGACTGCTTTCACAGTGATAATAGCTTCTTGACTCAAAATAGTTTTTTTTTTTTTTTTTTCCCCTGGGTACTGACAATGTGGTTTGCATATAACTCTCTCATCTACTGAAACCATATTTGTAAGTGAAATACTAGTAGATTTAAGTTCCATTGTTTTCTCTTCTCTACAGGATTAACTACAGAATATTCTAGCACATATGTTCTGTTTTTGCTGCACCAAAACAGAGTCTTGCAGTTCTCACTCTTTGCGGAGAAGCCTGTGGCTGTGCAGCTCTCCAGAGGGATTTTATAAGTCTCTCCAACACATCAACCCACACCATGCTCAGGTTCGTAGGGTTTGGGTATTTGTGCATTGCAACTGTTGTAACAGTTTCCCACAAGTGGTCAAAGACGTGCTCTGAAGTCCAGATCTTGATGGTGCAGGCAATCTGAGAGATGTGTGGGCAGCACAGGGAACAATTAGATTAAAAGGCTACACCTGCCCCACTCCACCCATTACACCCCAAAATACTTTGCAGTGCACAGGCGCCATCGATTCCACGCTAAGGACTTCCTAACCCCAGCCTCCACCCCTTATTACAATGTAACGTTTAAAGCAGGGGTCCCCAACTTCCCAGGCAGCGGATCAGTTCGGGTCTAGCGGCACTTTAGGGACCCTACAGCACAGCAGGAAGTGAGTGGCAGGCAAACGAGCATCTGCCTCCTGTCAGATCAACCGAGACACTAGATTCTCATAGGAGCGCCAACCCTATTGTGAACTTGCGCCGTCCTGCTGAGAATCTGATGCTTCATGACCTGAGGTAGAACAGCTTCATCCTAAAACCATCCCTGTCTCCCCACCCGCCACCCGTGGAAAAATTATTTTCCACACAACCAGTCCCTGGTGCCAAAAATGCTGGGGACCCCTGATTTAAAGAACACTGCTAATGCCTGTTCCCTGACTTCATATGGAGGGTCACGGGTCAGTTCTGAAGCGACTCCAGCAAGTGATCCACCTAGCCGTCCCCTCCCACCTTGTTAGTATTCACAGCTCCTCAAAGGCCCCCTGGAATTTAGACTAAAGCATGATCATACCATTGCATGCCAGCCTGGGAGACCCAGGAAGACACCATCTCAAAAAAGAAAAAAAAA
>NW_012100209.1:5443543-5445833 GCF_000951045.1 Mandrillus leucophaeus | reverse complement strand
GGTCCCCACTGGGGTGCCTCGGACACCTTCCCAGGCAGCAGTTAAGCGCGGCGTGCTGCAGGTCTGCAGAAAGGCTGGGGTTCCTCTCCTTTCAGGGTTCCTTCTGATGGAATCGTGGAGTTTCAGCAGCTTCCGGGGGCAGCCTGGACTGCAGAGGGCGCCCTAGGCGTGTGTCCTTCCACCTCCGCAGGCGCTGGCATCTCCAGGCTGGTTCAGGACGCTTTGGACCCCACCGTCGGTAGCATCTGCGTCTTCTTGAGGCGACTGGAGCCTGTTTGTGGTTTCAGCCATTGACTCCTGGACATGGGAGTCTCGAGGGCGTTTTTGGCCCCTCTCATCTCTGGGAAGGGCTCTGTGTCCTGTGCAGGTGCAGTGCAGCAGCCAGCGCGCAGCAGAGCTCCCGCAGAGCTGATGACATTGGCAGGAGTGGCGGTTCAGCACAGGGAAGTTATCCAGTGCCCAGGCTCAGGCTTGCTCTTGGTTCAGGTGTCATGGCACGTGGGCCTCTGGACCTGCCTGCCTCCAAGACAGCTCTTCCATGATTGATGGATGGAACTCCATAGCTTCAGCTTCCCAAGGCTTGACCGCCCCAGGCACATAGCTAGTCTAGGAAAAGAGCAAATGGCTCAGTTCATCCCTGACTGTAGGTTTTTATAGCATTCTGTCTTGTACAAGAAGTCGGATACCAGAATCCAGTCATGTGGGGACTAACACTTATTTACCTTGCTAATTGCTTTGGGCGGTGATAGGACTATGGTGAAAATTTTATCATTCCAGAAGGCACTATTGAAACTCCTTGGGTTTTTATTGGATGAGGTGGTAAAAGCGTGGGGCAGGGGGTGAGAGAATGGATCCAGTTATTGGCAGTTTTCCTATTTCAATAAGAAATTGTTAGTTTTCAGTATTTTAATATTTTACAATTTGGTGAGATGTTAGATGTATATCTCTTACAGATATCATGTATCAAATTAAGGGAATTCACTGTTTCTAATTTGCTGAGATGATTTTTGCATTAATAAGATACAGGGTTGAATTAAAACTTTTTTTGGTATCTACTGAGATTATTATATATTTTTTCTGCTGTTAACTTGGGGAATAACTTTGATTGATTTTCAAATGCCCAACCAATGATGAGTTCCTGACAAACACTATTAGATTATAACACACTTTTTAAAAAGCACTGGATTCAGAATACTAACATGTCGTTTACGATTTTGCTCTCTGATTGGGAGAGATATTGGCTGATCAAAAAAACTGAGGAGGGGCACTAGAGTGATGCATGAAATGGGCTTATTAATACTTAAACTTGTCAATATTTAAAAGGTCTTTCCTGTGGCTGTCCTACCCAGTCAAAGACTTTTCAGATACAGGAAACATGTCTCATTTGGAGCATTTCAAAAGGCAAGATTGGCCTAAGTCATTCTATTTTTGAAAGCACCCTGAAGCAAATTTTAACCCAGAGTGAATTGTTGAGGATTCCTCCTGTAGGGGAAGAACACTGAGGCACATGAGGTAAGCAGAGAGGCATACTTAATGGCCTGTCTTCCCAAGGAAACATTACTGAGGTAGACACTCATGTGAGATTGTTTTATTCAAGAATGCATTTTAAGAGTGAAATGGGATTTGCAGACACTGCCGCTGCCGGAAGTCCTGTACTATCAGCCACGGTCAACCCCATCATGTTCTTCGACATTGATATTGCTGTCAACGGCAAGCCCTTGGACAGCATCTCCTTTGAGCTGTTTGCAGACAACATTCCAAAGACAGCAGAAAACTTTCGTGTTCTGAGCAGTGGAGAGAAATGATTTGGTTATAAGAGTTCCTGCTTTCACAAAATTATTCCAGGGTTTATGTGTCAGGGTGGTGACTTCACACGCCATAATGGCACTGGTGGCAAGTCCATCTATGGGGAGAAATTTGATGATGAGAACTTCATCCTAAAGCATTCAGGTCCTGGCATCTTGTCCATGGCAAATGCTGGGCCCAACACAAATTGTTCCCAGTTTTTCATCTGCACTGCCAAGACTGAGTGGTTGGATGGCAAGCATGTGGTCTTTGGCAAGGTGAAAGAAGGCATGAATATTGTGGAGGTTATGGAGCACTTTGGATACAGGAATGGCAAGACCAGCAAGAAGACCACCATTGCTGACTGTGGACAATTCTAGCAAGTTTGACTTATGTTTTATCTTAACAACCAGACCATTCCTTCTGTAGCTCAGGAGAGGGCCCCTCCAACCCATTTGCTTGCAGTATCCTATAGTCTTTGTGCTCTCGCTGCAGTTCCCTTTGG
>NW_012100209.1:5440976-5443493 GCF_000951045.1 Mandrillus leucophaeus | reverse complement strand
ATTAATACTTAAACTTGTCAATATTTAAAAGGTCTTTCCTGTGGCTGTCCTACCCAGTCAAAGACTTTTCAGATACAGGAAACATGTCTCATTTGGAGCATTTCAAAAGGCAAGATTGGCCTAAGTCATTCTATTTTTGAAAGCACCCTGAAGCAAATTTTAACCCAGAGTGAATTGTTGAGGATTCCTCCTGTAGGGGAAGAACACTGAGGCACATGAGGTAAGCAGAGAGGCATACTTAATGGCCTGTCTTCCCAAGGAAACATTACTGAGGTAGACACTCATGTGAGATTGTTTTATTCAAGAATGCATTTTAAGAGTGAAATGGGATTTGCAGACACTGCCGCTGCCGGAAGTCCTGTACTATCAGCCATGGTCAACCCCATCATGTTCTTCGACATTGATATTGCTGTCAACGGCAAGCCCTTGGACAGCATCTCCTTTGAGCTGTTTGCAGACAACGTTCCAAAGACAGCAGAAAACTTTCGTGTTCTGAGCAGTGGAGAGAAATGATTTGGTTATAAGAGTTCCTGCTTTCACAAAATTATTCCAGGGTTTATGTGTCAGGGTGGTGACTTCACACGCCATAATGGCACTGGTGGCAAGTCCATCTATGGGGAGAAATTTGATGATGAGAACTTCATCCTAAAGCATTCAGGTCCTGGCATCTTGTCCATGGCAAATGCTGGGCCCAACACAAATTGTTCCCAGTTTTTCATCTGCACTGCCAAGACTGAGTGGTTGGATGGCAAGCATGTGGTCTTTGGCAAGGTGAAAGAAGGCATGAATATTGTGGAGGTTATGGAGCACTTTGGATACAGGAATGGCAAGACCAGCAAGAAGACCACCATTGCTGACTGTGGACAATTCTAGCAAGTTTGACTTATGTTTTATCTTAACAACCAGACCATTCCTTCTGTAGCTCAGGAGAGGGCCCCTCCAACCCATTTGCTTGCAGTATCCTATAGTCTTTGTGCTCTCGCTGCAGTTCCCTTTGGGTTCCATGTTTTCCTTGTTCCCTTCCATGCCTAGCTGAATTGCAGAGTTAAGTTTATGATTATGAAATAAAAACTAAATAACAAGCAAATAAAAAGAAGTGAAATGTCCAGTTGAACAACAGAAGACAAAACTGGTAAACTGAATAGAGGTGAAAAATTGAGTGACTTCTCCTTCCCAACCAGGCTCCCCCTAAAACCACCCTTTGGGTTTCCCTTCCATTCTCTTTTAATCCAAACACCACCACCCTGCTCTTACTTCCATAAATAAACATTCCTCTTCCCCATAGGCCTGGGTTTATTCTCTTCTCTAGTACTACTGTAAAAGTGAAACAGCAAAATAGCCAACAGCACTAACTCTACTTTTGTTTATGGGAAATTTACTCATTTTTGCATGCAGACTAAGATAATTTTAGAGTACTGAAATAAAATGGTGAAATGCTGTCTCTACTAAAAATACAAAATAGTTGGGCGTGGTGGTGTGCACCTGTAATCCCAGCTATTTGGGAGGCTGAGGCAGGAGAATCGCTTGAATCCAGGAGGTGGAGATTGCAGTGAGCCAAGATCATGCCACTGTACTTCAGCCTGGGTGACAAAGCAAGACTCTATCTCAAAACAAAAACAAAAACAAAAACCAAAACCAAATACAACAACAACCACAACAAAACACATCCCACCATACCCACTGACTTCACTTTAAATGTATGGTCACCAGCTTCAAGTCCTCATCTTACCTTATTTGACCTCTCACCAGCGTTTGACCCAGTTGATTACTTTAACCTCCTTGATGTTTTCACTTGGTTGAAAATATGCATACCAGTTTTCTCCCACTTTTAAAATTTGCCCTTCTCTGCTGTTTCCTCCGTATAGCTGAAAATAGAAACATATTAAATACGTGAAAATCCACAATGATACTACAAAATAACTCATTGTACACATGGAAGGTTTTTAGGACACACAAAAATTATTGGGAAACTGGTAAATAAAAGAAAACATTAAATATTTATCCTGATTTTCTTGCACAACTGTATTTCAGGATAAACAAATAGTTGATAAGAAAATGTCCCTCCTTTTATAAGACGTCTATCTAATACAGGAATAAGAAAATCATAATATCACCATTTGTAATCCCTAATGAAGTAATGAATCTAGATAATGTCCTTCAATGGCTCCTGAAATCATCAGGTGAAAATCTGATGGGGAACTTTATAATAAATGGATTGGGTTGACACTTTTAAAACCACTAAGTGGAGACAACCAGACAATAAAATGATACAATGTGAGTCTCCCGCTCAATCTAAAAAGTATTATTGCCAAAAAAGCTCAAACTTCAATTTGATGTAGCTTCAGTTGTAACTACCAGCCAAGAGAATTACATCCTGGGGATGTAATTAGTCAAACCCATAATGTCAAACTTACAACAGAATTTCTTTAACAAATACATTTTAAGGAAAAAGTGGAGGGGAGACTATTACAGATTTTTTAAAAAGAGAGAGAGAGAGACCAGGTGCATTGAATGTCC
>NW_012100209.1:5398188-5440926 GCF_000951045.1 Mandrillus leucophaeus | reverse complement strand
ACAAATAGTTGATAAGAAAATGTCCCTCCTTTTATAAGACGTCTATCTAATACAGGAATAAGAAAATCATAATATCACCATTTGTAATCCCTAATGAAGTAATGAATCTAGATAATGTCCTTCAATGGCTCCTGAAATCATCAGGTGAAAATCTGATGGGGAACTTTATAATAAATGGATTGGGTTGACACTTTTAAAACCACTAAGTGGAGACAACCAGACAATAAAATGATACAATGTGAGTTCTCCCACTCAATCTAAAAAGTATTATTGCCAAAAAAGCTCAAACTTCAATTTGATGTAGCTTCAGTTGTAACTACCAGCCAAGAGAATTACATCCTGGGGATGTAATTAGTCAAACCCATAATGTCAAACTTACAACAGAATTTCTTTAACAAATACATTTTAAGGAAAAAGTGGAGGGGAGACTATTACAGATTTTTTAAAAAGAGAGAGAGAGAGACCAGGTGCATTGAATGTCCGTAATCCTAACACTTTGGGAGGCTGAGGCAGGGCAATTTTTTTGAGGCTAGGAGTTAGAGACCACCCTGGGCAACATAGCAAGTCCCTATTTCTAAAAGAAATACATATTTTTAAAAATTAGCCAGGTATGGTGGCATGCACCTGTAGTCTTAGCTACACAGGGGACTGATGAAGGAGGTTGCTGGAACCCAGGAGTTCAAGGCTGCAGTGAACTTTGATGGCACCACTACATTCCAGTTTGAGTGACAGAGCAAGACCCTGCCTAAACATATATCTATATCTATCTGTATACACATACATATGTACACATCTATAGTTACAGATATGTGTGTGTATATATATATAGAGAGAGACTGTTTTAGGCAGATTCGTTAGAAGGTAGAGGCTGAAGCTAGGATTAAGATGCCAGCATCTCATTTGGGTTGTGCACACTCAGGTCAGTTATTGGAAAGGAGGGAAGGAGGTGAGCGAAGGGAAGATGCTAAGCAGTGTGATGTGATGAGTGCCATTTTGCTGCCTCTGCCTTCACAAGCCAAGAAGTCAGCAGGTGGCTACTTGGTGCAGGGCTTCTCCAGCTGGATTGTAAGAAAAAGCCATAGGTTGGACTGCCCACTGAAGAAAAAAAGAAGTCGCTTATTTGCTTGGTCTCTGTTCTTCATTGGTCATATTTTACCCTCCGAGGAGCTAACTCCTGCACTTCTGGATGGTCACATTCAGTCTCCGGACGTTTCTGGACATCAGCTCCCATACTTGGTGGGGAAATGTTCCACACAAGACCAAAAGTAGCATTAGACCAAGAGGGAGAAAGAAAAGTCATTGAAAAGATGTATAAGTTTGTGTCTCAAAACAGTTCACCCCCTTTCCCACGCAGATCCACTCATATACTACCTACATACCCAGCTCCCAAGAAACAATATGGGATTCCTTTTTATCCCTTGGGAACGAAAATGTTCTCACTCGTTTCCTGTGAGGAGAGGTTCAGGTCTAATTAATCACAGACTCTTCTTTAAGGCTGCTAATCATGATCTCCTAGAAGACGAAGGCAAGACAGTAAAGCAAACCCATCATTCCCAACCAACCTCTGTAGCTGGTCTCAAGGCAGTTAAATTGCTTCCTAATGGTTGCCACTAGGTGGAGCCATAGGACCAGGTGAGATTCCTTATCTTCTGCGTAAGGTGGTGGATGCATAGCCAGAGGAAAACATGGGTTATGAGATAATTTGTATAGTAAAGCCTCAAAAATATTTTCTTTTTTTTTTTTGTTAAACTGTTATGTGTATGTGGGACAGGGGTAAGGGGTGCGGGAGGATGGGCTGACCATTTGTGATTCATCTTGAAACAGTTTTCTTAACCCTGGCATTTTAGTTTATCTAGTTCTCTTTGATTCTACAGGTCTCCAAATCCCCTAAAAATATGATAGTTTTAGATTTCCAGCTTTTCCCAATTCTTACAGTGAAACATTGGTTTACAGGATTTACTTCATTTTGCTTAGAAGAGTTCTCATATTAACTTGTCGGGTGCAGTGGCTCACACTTACAATACCAGCACCTTGGGAGGCTGAGGGGGACAGATTGCTTGAGGCCAGGAGTTCAAGACCAGCCTGTCATCGTGGTGCACACCTGTAATCCCAGCTACTGGGGAGGCGAGCCAGAGGTTGCAGTGAGCCAGGATTGCACTAATGCACACCAGCCTGGGCGACAGAGTAAGGTTCTGTCCCCCCCCCCACAAAAAAAAAAAAAAAAAAAAAAAAAAAAAAAGGAGTTCTCATATTAACTTGTAACGTAGTCATATTTTCTCATTAAAACTATTATCCTAGACTGTATCATTCTTCAACTTTCCCATTTCTCCTGTATTTCATAACCATTATTATTACTATTATTTTTGCAGAGTTGTCTATATTTGCCCTCTTCTTTTCCCCTTTCCCAGTAACATTCCTACCCATTGCAGTCTGGCTTATGCCCCCACAATTTCTCAAAAGCTTCTCTTCTTCAAATCACCAACATCTCTTCCTAATCACTACATCTAATGCATACTTTCAATCATTATCTCACTTGACTTCTCAACAGCACTGAAATTACTGCACACTCTCTCCTTCCTGAAAGCTCTTCTTTCCTCTGCATCTGTGACATCATATTCTTACGCTTTTCTTTCTATCCCAATTGCTATTCCTTGTCATTTGCTAGTCTCAGTTTCTGGGTCGAGTGCTTATATTCCAGCATTATTCAGGATAATATCTTCAGTTCTTTTTATCCCTCACTGTTTGCAGGATAACATATCATTTTTTTCAGTAATCTTTTTTGTTTGTTTTTACCCCATACATTTACTGCCATTTAATCTAAGACAGTACTATATAAAATAACTTTGGAGGTAGTAGAATTGTGGACTTACTGAGAATTGCAATACTGTAGGAGTCTTTCAAGGCGTTTCTGTTAGACTGCACCAAAGTAGTATTTCAATCCACTGTTTATATACAGGTGGTGGCAGCTGAATATGTGCTCAGAAGTTGCATCAAATGTGCACACATAGAAAAAAATGTCTTTTTACACGTGCTCAGAAGTTACAAACAAACAAAATCTCATCGAAGTTTGGATGTGAGGGTACATCTGGTTATAGATTACAGAGGCATAATCATTAATCCGATTGCACATTATCTTTTGTACAGAAAAAGGCAAGGACAAGAATCACTGAACTTATCTTTTCTAAAAAATGCACTGATTCAGGCAAGAGATGTGGGAACCTGTGCTCTCCCCTTTTTACCATTTTTAAGGCATTCTTTTGGAGGGCTGTGCTCAGTCATCGAGTCAGGGGCTCTGTGAAATTCTGCTGGCACGAAGAATGAGCAAACACAGCTTCTTGCGTTTACTATTTTGTCTCATGGAAGCATTCTCTACTTGCACTGTACAATACAGTAGTCCTTTACCACCAGGATAGTAAGCACTTGAAATGTGATGCTGTGACTAGGAATTAAATTTTAAATTTTGTTTAATGTTGATAAATTCACATTTAAATAGCCACATACGGCTGGTGGCTACTGTATTACACAGCCACACAGCCCACATTTAGACCTGGAAGTATTCATTGCTTTATGGAAAGACATTATATTAGAAAAATCAGAAAAAATGCTTTGTGACATTTCATGTGGAAAATCAGGACAGTGAGGAAGTCATAACCAGAAGGAAGATCTGGGCTAGATATTACAAAAGAGGCTGGAGTTCCTGCAGGGAGAGGCAGGAGCATGACGAGGAAGAGAGGTCATCGAGGCTGGGGTGAGACATCTGACTCAGCGTCAGGAGCCATGTCAGTGCCTCATAAAATCCAATCTCCATTCAGGTGAGCGCCACACCCTGTCTGTGCAAAAACACTGTGACAACTGTCCTTTCTCTTGTGATCCTATTGACAGCAGCCAGCAACTCACCCGTGACTATCCAGCAGCAGGCACACCATTCTGTGCCCTCATATTTTGATCCGTAATAATCTGACTTGCCTTCAAGTGGACAACATGAAAGAGCATATGAAATGAATGCGAAAACTAAGCATCGCTACTTAAAATATTTATGCAAATTAAAAATTTTAAACACAGATTTAATTTGTTTTTATTTATTGTCTGTGTTGCTCTGTTTTTTTTTGTTTTTTGTTTTTTTTCCCCTCTCTCTGGTATGTTGCTAATTTTCCTGTGTTATTTTCTTCACTTTGTTAAATCCTAGGATAAACTCAAATTGGAACATGCATGGGTCCTTTCTCACATGCCTTTTGCTACAGATCTGTTCTGATGCTGGTCACCTGACTGCCTCTTCTACTTCCTGTTATTATCTGAAAATGGTATTTAAAAGCTTGACTTTTAGCAACTATTCAGACAGGTTTAAAGAACAGTCACTAGCAATCCCCAGGTGACATTTCAGTAATGGCTTCCTACAGTCTGAAAATCAGAGAGAAGGTCAGTTTCTTTAAAGAGACTTGCTATCTGGGAATTCACTTCTCTCTGGGATATACTTTCCAAGATCCCGCCTTTACCTTTATCTTTCAGTCACCCATGCTCAATGCACTCATTCACTTAGCAATGAATTGAGTCACCCATGCTCAATTCACTCATTCACTTAGCAATGAATTGAGTCACCCATGCTCAATTCACTCATTCACTTAGCAAATTTTTGTTGAACTCATGCTAAGTGCTTGGCTTAGTTCTAGATGCTGGGCATATAGAATTTAACAATGAACAATTTCCTTGTTTTCATGTAGGAGAGAGGAGAAAGAACAATAAAGAAATACATGTGTGATATACTGTTAGGAAAAGTACAAAGAAATATAACAACATGTTAATAGGCTGGAGAGTAAGGAGATGGAGAGGGTGGTTATTTAAGACGAAGGTGTCATGGGAGATCTCTCTGGGAAGGTGACAACAGAGCAGACACTGGAAAGATGGGAGAGTGTGAGCCATATGAATGTCTAGACAGGAGGGTGTTCTAGACAGAGTGACAATCCAGCACAGAATGAGCTTGATCTGCTGTAGGAAAAGGAAGAAGGTCAATTTGGTCAAACTGGCAGAAGTGAGCCAGAAAATAAAAAGGGCTGAAGCTGGAGAAATAGGCAAAAGCCAGTTATTTTAGACCTTATAGACATGGTAAGGAATTTGGGTTTCATTCACAGTATTATGGGAAGCTGGTTATGGTGGCTCACTCTTGTAATCACAGAACTTTGGGAGGTCAAGGCAGGAGGATTGCTTGGACCTAGGAGTTGGAGGACAGCCTGGGCAATATAGTGAGACTGCCATCTCTACCAAAAATAAAAAATTAGCCTGGCTTGATGTTGCACACTTGTAGTCCCAGCTACTCAGGTTGCTGAGGCAGGAGGACTGCTTGAGCCAGGAGGTCGAGGCTGCAGTAAACTGTGATTATGCCACTGTACTCTACCCTGTGTGACAGAGCAAGACCTTATCTCAAAAAACAAAACAAAAACAACAACAAAAATCCAAAGTGTTATGGTAGGACATTGAGGCAGGGGTGAGGCGTTATCTGATTTATGTTTTAGGCACATCATTCTAGTTGCTATCTGGAGACTTGACCACGTAAGAGTATAAAAGGAATCAGGGAGTCCAGGTGCAAGGCTACTGAGGGATTTAGGTGAACAACGATGGTTTCTTTGGTATAGATAGTAGCAGTGAAAGTGTAAACAGTGGTGAAGTTTGAAATAAATTTTGAAGGCGGAATAAATGGAACTTTCTAATGAGTTCGATGTGTGGTGTAAAGAAGAGTAAAAATATCTCCTATGTCTTGAGTTTGAAAAACTAGGTGAGTATTGGGGCCATTTATTGAAACAAGGAAGGGTGGAGAGGCTGACTAGGGTTCACCAAGCATAGAGGTCAAGTAAGCAGCTGGAGATTTAAGCCAATGTAAAGATGTAGGTTTGAGATTCTTCAATATCTAGATGTATTTAAAGCCATGGAGCTGAGTGAGACCACCCAAGGAGAGGGGAGGTTGAAGAGTGTTGAAGACTGAGGTAAAATGTTGGAAGAAGGTAAAGGAGTCGTCAATAGAGGCAGAATGGAGATGTCCAGTGAGATCTGAAGAATTTTCAAGGGAAAGGGGGTGATAACCCGCTTCAATGATGGTTATAGGTAAATTAAGATGGAGATCACTGGGATCGGGACAAGGCCAAGTTCAGGGGATTGAGAGCGGTGAATACTCAATCAGTGTGTGCTGAAACCACAAAGAGAGCCAAGGAAGTGAAGACAGTAAGAATAGACAACTCTATTTAGAGATTTTTCTCTAAAGCGTTGCTGAGAAACAAAGCAGTAGTTGGAGGTGAATCAAGGGAGTCTGAGGAGGGATCTTTACTTGTTTATGAGAGATATTACAGAAATATTGTATGGTTCCCTTTTGAGAGCTTAGTTTGAAGGGCAAAGATACAGAACTTGGAGGGCAAAGCTTGCTCTCTGTTCCCTGCAGAAACACTCCAAGAAACTTTTGCCTGACAACTTAGCTTGCATAGAAGGAATGGAGTCCAGCAGCTGGGGTCCGCATAACCAACATTATTGGGCATTTTGGAATGATCTTCAGATCTGCATTTTGTCCTGAAGTTTCACAGTTAAGTTCTAATTGGGCAGTCCAATCATGTAGCCTTTGGTAACCCCACGTGTGCTATTTTCCCCTGGTAATTGGTGAAAGTGAATGTAAATAGTGGATTAGTGTGGTTTGAGGTCTATGGAGTGTAATAGGCCAGTGTGGTTGTGTTCTAGGTGAGAGTGCAAGATCAAAGGGCAAATCCATGTGCCCCCTTCTCAAGATGGGGATAGCAAAGGAGAACCTATTGATGCTATTCTGTCTATTTTTTTTGCCTGCTGTTACCTTTTCTTCCTTGTTTTTGAGAAGTGCTCAGGCTCTCTTCAACACCATCCCACCAGGAAAGTAAGTTAACATGAACTGACCTATCCTGATGTAAACAAAAAGAGTCAAACTCTGTAAAACATTTGAGGAGATTTATTTTGATTCAAATATGAGTGACCAATGGCCTGTGACACAGCCCTCAGGAGATTCTGAGGACATGTGCCCAAGGCGGTCAAAGCATAGCCTAGTTGTATACATATTTGGAAACATGAGACATCAATCAACCACATTTAAGATGTAAATTAGTTTGGTCCAGAAAGGCAGGACAACTCGAAGCAGGGAACTGTGAGATGGGGAAGGGTTTCAGGTTATAGGTAGATTTAAAGTTTTTCTGATTGGCAGTTGATTGAAATAGTTATTATCAATAAAAAGAAATGTCTGGGTTATGATAAAGGGTTGTGGAGACCAAATTATCTTGCAAATGAAGCCTCCAGGTAGCAGGCTTCGGAGATAACAGATTTTAAATGTTTCTCATCAGACTTAAGATCTGTGTTGATATTAAACGCTGGCTGGGTTTTCCTGAATTCCAAAAGGGAAGAGGGTATAATGAGCCATGTCTGACCCCTACTTCCCACCATGGCCTCAGCTTTTCAGGTTAAGTTTGGATTGCCCTGGTCTAGAGGAGGGGTCCATTAAGATGGTTGGCGGGGGGGCAGGGGAGTGCTTACATTTTTAATTTTGGTGTACAGGTTTTATACTTCTCTTCTTTTCCCATTTTAAAACAGGTGGCTGAAATTTACCTCATGAATAAAAACTGAGAAATTGTGACATCAAAAATTGTAAATGTAAGGAGAGGTGGAGTAAAAGTGTAGAGTTTTTTTAATGCTATCAAATCAAGTTGTTATCAGCTTATCACCATTGTAAGATTTTTTTTGTAAGCCTCATGTTGCTCATGGTAACCACAAAGCAAAAACCTATAGTAAGTAAAAAAGGATTTTTTAAAAAAGAAATCAAAACATATAAGCATAGCACTGGAGGAAATTTCTAAATCGCAAAGGAAGACCAACAAGAGAAGAAAAAAACAAAGGATCTACAAAGCAACCAGAAAACTATTTAAAAAATGGCAATAGCAAATCCTTATCTATCAATAATTATCTTGAGTTTTAAATAATTAAATTCTTCCATCAAAAGTCATAGAGTGGCTGAATGAATAAAAAAAGACCCAATCATATCCTGCCTAGAAGAGACTCACTTCATCTGTAAGAATACAACACATAGACTGAAAGTGATATAAATGGAAACCAAGAGAAAGAAGGAATAGCTATACTTACAACAGATAAAATAAATTTTAAGTCAAAAAGTGTAAAATGAAACAAAGAAGGTCATTATGTAATGATAAGAGGTTAATTTATCCAAAGGACATAACAAATGTAAATGTATACATGCCCACATAAAAGCACCTAAATATATACAGCAAATAGTAATAGATCTGAAGGAAGAGATAGACTATAACACAATAATAGTAAGAAATTGCTGTACTTAACTTTTAGCAATGGACAGATCATCCAGATAGAAAATCAGTAAGGAAACACTAGCCTTAGACTATACCTTAGACCAAATGGACGTAACAGATATATACAGGACATTCCTTGCAATAGCAGCGGAATACACATTCTTCTTAAGCACAAAAGGAACATTCTCCAGGATAGATAATAAATCATCATATATATGTCACAAAATATGTCTTAGCAAATTTAAGGAGATTGAGATCATATCAAATTTTTTTTGAACAGAATGATTTAAAACTAGAAATCAAGAGAAATTTTGGAAAACTCACAAACACATGGAAATATTCAATAAAAGATCTAGTCTGTAATCCAGAACTACTGAGTCAAAGCTTCGAACTGTGAGGACTAAGAAGCTTTGTTTTAAACATTTCCGATATGGCAACTTCACTAATATGAAATCTAGCTAGAACTAGTGATAACGTTTGGTAGATTTTACCCCAAATTATTCTTTATGAATAATTTTATTTATTCATTTTATATACAATTATGGGATAATATTGTATATTGTATTTGTATTCATACAGAACCCCAAGCCCAATTAGCTTAAGCAAATAGAGAGTTTATTGGTTTATGACTGAGAAGTCTAAAGTTGGTTCTGACTTTAATAACTACTCAATCTAGGGTGTCTGATATCTTCACCATCTTTATTTGGGAGTTAAGGCTTTTCTTTTCCTTAACCAAGTTCTAGGAAGAAAAGGTCCAGGACTTGTTTTCATTAGGATGTCTTTTATGATGTACCAAGGAAATGAGTTACCTTAATTTAATCTAATTAACTTTTTTGACCTATGTGGGTTGGAGTCAAACCACCACTTGAAACATGTGAGATGTTTTTCCCATAGGAAAGGGAAGTTCTATCAGCAGAAGAAGGAGGGGAAAAATATGTGCTGATCTGAAGTAAACAACAGATATGATTAACACGCACTGCATAGTTCTGCTTCCTGCTGTTTTCACTTAATGTTGTATACTCATCACTTTTCCATATCCTCAAAAATTCTTTGAAAATCTGATATTTTATTACCACACAACATCCTACTTTATACAGACAGTCTACTGGTTATCAATTGCTACAAAATAAATTACCCTCAACAGCATAAAACAACAAAAAATTTATTATATCCTATTGTTTCTCAGTGTCAGGAACACCAGAGTGGCTTAGCTGGGTAGTTCTGTCTGGGTAACCATGTTCTGTCATGAGTTTGCAGTCAAGCTGTCTGCTAGAGGGAAGATGTTGGTCAAAGGGCACACAACTTCAGTTATATAAGATAAATAAGTCCCAGAGACCTACTGTATAGCATAGCACCTGTAGTTAAAGGTACTGTATTGAATACCTAATTTTCTAAGAGCATAGATCCTAAGTGCTCTTATCACAAAATAAAATATAAAATAAAAGAGGCTCCTGCTTTTTGTCTTTCCACATTATGCCCCAGGCCATCTCTTAGGCCCTGGGAACATCTTTGGCTTGTGCAAGAGCAGCTCAGAAGTGCCAGGGGTTAAAGTCCTTGAGACCAACCCTTGGGAGAATGGCATTGGAGTATTTGTTCCATCTTCCATCTTTCAGGTGAACCATTCAGAGAAAGTCTGTGCACCACTCAGAAGTCCCAGCAGAATTGAATACCCATTGCTGATCGCAGTAATGCATCCTTACATTAGCTCTCCCTGCTTCCTCATATACCTCTCCAAGCTCCCTTGATCTGGCTCCCTAGTAGATCTTTTTAAATAAACTGCTTGTACCTAGTCCTTGTCTCAGGGTTCTGAGTTCAAGGAAATACAAAACAAATCACCCTTTAAAAATGTTTTTTAAAATTACATAGCATCAATATTTTAAACAATTATGTAGCAATCATCTTGTTGAACTAAACTCAAAGTCCCAGAAAAGGGAACAAGGATTCTTTACTGTCATACTAAGTAAATGTAATATTGTGTGTATACCCTGTCTTGCTGTGTTTTTGAATTAGTTAAAAGCCATCTCCATATTTCCTTTAGTAAACATATTATAACCAATTGCACAATAGATGCTAACAGAAAACATTACTTTTCAGATATGGAATGTTCTAAGCTATATAGTCACAAGAACAGAAAACCAAACACCGCATGTTCTCACTTATAGGTGGGAACTGAACAATGAGATCACTTGGACTCGGGCAGGGGAACATCACACACCGGGGCCTATCATGGGAAGGGGGGAGGGGGCAGGGATTGCATTGGGAGTTATACCTGATGTAAATGATGAGTTGATGGGTGCTGACGAGTTGATGGGTGCGGCACACCAACATGGCACAAGTATACATATGTAACAAACCTGCACGTTATGCACATGTACCCTAGAACTTAAAGTATAATAATAATAAAAAATTAAAAAAAAAGAAAAAAAAAGAGAAAAAAACAAGCAAACAAAGATTGTAAGAGATTTTCCTCCAAGAAAATGAGAGTAATTAAGATCCTCTGTATTTGGCATCCTCTTTCCTGCGATGATGAAGGCCTCCAGCTCTTTGGCAGGTCAAGCCATTAAGGAAATCTGTGTGGCCATTTGAACAAGAAGGATTATACGTTGACTACAATTATCACTGGTCCAGAGGTAGAACATGCCAAAACTACTATTCAGGATAACAATTATTCAAAGTTACTATTCAGGATAATGAACTTGCTGATATGTCAATTTCAATAAACAGAGTAACAAAGGACTGCCTGAAGTTTCCTGGGCTGGCCATGTGTGAGCCCCCACGATTCTATGCAAGTCCAATTGCTAGAGAAGTGGCTTCAAATCAACTCTAAATTACTTTGGGCATATGGGAGGAGGGGAAGGAAGACAGCTACTCCATTAATCCTCTTTATCCTCAATTTTTACAAATTGTGTGTACACTTTATGCAGTAGAAATGTACACGAAAAATTCTGAATAAATCAACATTCTATCATTGTTTACAATCACTTTAAAATGGTGGAAGAGTAAGTCCATTTATTCATGCAGAGATGAAACAGTTTTAAATTTATATTTTTACCTCATTAAAATTCTCAACTTACAAAAAGAACTACTAGCCAATCTCTTAGCCCAGCTGTCTGTTAAAACACTTGTTTGTTTTGGAACTTAACTGAAAACACACTTCTCAAGGAAATTGGTAGAATTATAACTATAAGCTTATAGTGACTCAATATGTAGTAAAAGGTTAAGATAAAATATATAAGAAAATGCTAATATGTAAACATGGCAAATATTTTAGTGAAGTAGAAAATACTTCTATCATATAAGGAACCAGTCTAATTTGTGCTTAGATTTTTCACATATTGAATTTTGTGGTCAATGACAAATTACTTCTGTTTCTAAAATGAATGACATCATTTTAGCTAAAAGCATAGAAACTTGGGGATCTAGCAAGCATTTGCAGCATTATAGTGAGCAAATGAAGATACGCTTTTTAGAAAACACTATCTTATGAAACTTCTCAGACTTTTATTACTACTTTCAAGGACACTTTGAGTATCTGAAAACTCTAGATTAAGATCCACTGGTTTGGATTACAGTTTCTTTCTCTTGGAGATCTGCCTGGGTCATATGGTACAAATCAAGGCTATGGTCCTGGTAATCTAAAATGATCACCCTCCCAATACCTCACTATCATGAAGATCATAAAACAGTCTCAGAGATGAGTTCGTAGCAAAGTCCACTCTAGAGGCAATTCTCTTACAAGTGGATCCTGCAGGGTGATATGATTGATTAGCATTTATAGAATGAAGTTTCCCTTTGTGAGGTCAGAATTGGTCTGTCTGCTGTTCCTGCCTGTGCTGAGGCCTGATCATAAGCTTGGCAGTAGATCACCAGAAAGCTTTACTTAATTTCCAAGACAGAGAATTTTAGATTTTCTGCTTTCCAGACTACCCACCCTCCCCATGGAAATGGAAATCCACCAAAAATCCAACCTAAACACACACACACACACACACACACACACACACACACATACACACACGTTCCTCTTTAGAGTAGGGAAATAAATAACATGAAAGCTCATTCTTAGCTTCTCTCTCTCTCAACACACACACATGCACACACATGCATGAGCAGAAAATAGACTTATAGACTTATTGATACAGCTCCCTGAGCACAGGCCTACAAAATGCTTTTTTGTTTTTGACATCTAATGATTTCAGATGTGGTTTATACCTACAGAAGAGTTAAATATCAGGACAAACATATTCTCTTCTTTTTCTTAGTCTTTTCTTCTTTCTTATTGAAAAAACTAAATGCTGAATTCACATTTTTTACAGTGAAGCCAGCTTATCGCTTTTAGATCCTAATACTCAGACTTTTAAGTAGCTGGCTTTAGTTCTGAAAATAAAACTGGTAACTTTTTTATCCTAACTTACCCTTTTAAAAAAACACCCCAAAGGCAGTTCCTTTAGCATTTTGGGCAATTCACTTGAGGATTATAATTCAAAAAATGTATGAATATGTATCTTGGTCAACAGAATAGCAGCTGGAATTCCAGCATGCAGCCTGTCAGTGTCAGTGGAGCAGAGACATCTGGTTTCTGTGTAACCGTAGCGTTTGTTTAGTTTTCTTAACTCTATGGTGGACAAAAGGTCTGTTGCTATAATTTGATACCGAAAAATTTTCAGGGTTAGCTTTCTTCCTCGTCCCTTTCTTTTTTTGTCTCTATTTTATTTTTTTTTAAGTTTAGAGTCATGGTATGAGGATTTTTAGGGATATTACTGATATGACTGCCCCAGCAAGAACTCTACCATCACAGAGATTCTGCTTTCAGCCCAACGACAACTCGATGCCTTTCACTTTCTGTGCTCCTCCTACTGGCCTTGAGTCCTCAATGGTTAGAAGGTCACTTGCTTTAAAGAGAACTTGATAAAACAGCCAAGAGGGACTCAAAGGTTTGAGCTCTCTGTTCCCCTCTGGCCTTTGTCCCAGCCCCCTCCATATGCTCTTGAGTTTAACAGGCCTCTGAATTACCAAAGACACGAAGCTGACCAATCTCCACTTTCTCCTCCTCAGAAGGGTCTTCTTTCTCAAGGCTTCTGGACACTTTAGCCCTTTGCAGCAATCTGAAGTTTAGTGACTGATCACAGCTTAATTAATGATAATATTAAGCAGCATTGAGCACCTGTGGTGTTGGAGGCACACACTAGCTATTTTGCACGCTATCTCCTTTCATCCTCAAGGTAGCCGATGTAGAGTATTATTTTAATTTGTGAACCACGAAGCTGAGGTTCTGTAAAGTTCAGTTGCTTGCCCAAGATCATTCAGCCATTAGAGCCTGGATTTGAGCCCAGGCATGTTCGATTTCAGTCTTGAAAGTTAGTTCACTATATGATACTGCAAGAATGACCAGTTTACCCAGGGATTGTAGTATAAGTACCCACATGCAGCATAATAAAGTAGAATAAAATACTGTGTTCAGGTCTGGACTGTGCCATCGCTTAGGTGTATAATGGAGGCAAGTCTCCTAACCTTTTAGAGTGCCAGTGACTGCTTTACAACGTGAAGTTCAGTCACAACTAAGGCCCGTCACCAGACCAAGGTCCTGGTAGTCCCTGATTCTAGACAAAGGGAAGAAGGAGGAATTAAACCAGTTAGATCCTGGGTTAGGGAAAGATTAAATAATGGAGAGAAGGGAAATCAGGATTTCCTGTAAACTTGGAGGTTTAGCCTGGACACTGCATATTGTAGATGAATATATGTCTGAGGCAGAGCGTGGACAAGTCTGACTACATTGCCTAGGATAATTGTCCTTTCGACTTTAATCGGTTGAGTGAGAGCTGCCTCTGTTTTCTGTAGTTGAGCCCCTGTTCTGAGCTCTTGTTGCAAATGTCTCCAAAGCACTCATTACCCATTTCCTTCTTCTTCTACCCTCTAATGCACCTGGCCTTTACCTGAGGTCCCTACAGGCTCTGTACCCCTCAAATGGGAGGCACAGATGCCTAGGGCAGGGTGTAGGCTGGGGAGGAAGGAGAGTATGGAGCTCTGGACTTCACCCAGATGGATTCTTCTAGCCATTGAGAGCCAGATCTTTCCATTATTTGGAGTTTCATAAACCTATGCTGAAGGAGTCCTCTTCTCTTACTTTTCTTAGCACTCCTGGTCTTGTCACCTGAACTTCCGCAGGACAGTGCAGGGGGCTTACCTGCCTCTAAGCCTTTCTGCATGCATGTATACAACTCATTTCAGTACAACTTTTTCCTAAAGATGGTGTCACATGCTTATGGGTTGCTCTCTGAATGCTCAGATAATAAAAAATATCATTTGTTGAAGGTCTGTTAAAGTCTCAGACATTTTAGTAGCAGCCTTAGACAAGTTATCTAACTTTTTTTTTATTCCTCACCACCCTCTTAGTCAGCTGTCATTATCCCATTTGCTTATAAGGAAATTGTTGCTCAGAGAGTTTAAATGAGTTTTACAAAGTTATTCAGCTAATAACAAGCAGAGACATCATTAAATGCAGTTTTCCTGCTTGAAACAAAAGCATTGCCCTTCCAAAGCTATTTATCATGAACTTGCTTTCTTAATTGAAAATGAAAGCACATGCGTTGATCAGATTCAGTGCACATATGGTGTCCCCTAACAGAACACTCGAAGTCATAATCATCCTGGATGAACTGGGAGACACATTTACTGAATCGCTATTTCACAATGGCCTCTTTTCTCATCTCATTCATGACCCCTCTATGTAGTAGGTCTCAGCTTACTGCTAGAAAGGAAGAAATATGACATTATGACAAACGTCGTCATAGCGACTAAGCTGCTTTATTTGACTGTCTGGTTTTGTGTTTGTTGTGCTTTCTTTTCCTCTATGGTGTAAACAGTAAAAGACCTCAAATTATGGAGTGCTTCAAGAATTTTCCTGTTCTCCTTATCATTGTTTTTATGTTAAATTTGAGCACATGAGATTACTAATGGGACAAACACTCTTTTTCTTTTTTCTTGAGCAAAGCACAAAAGTTCTGATTTTCCTATTTGCCTTACCTCATCGGTTGAAAGCCTACTTTTTGCTAATGTAATGCCATGTAATTGTCTGTTTATCTCTCCCTTTTAATAATAGGGGTTTTAAAGGAAAGTTATCAATCCCAAAAGAATTTGTAATTGGTGGGGCTTCAGGCTGGGAAAGTTTTCGGATTCCTCTGAAATCACACACCAAGTGGGCATCCACGTGCTTTAGGAGTGAGTAGTCTTCCAATTACCTTCTGTATTACAGAGGAGGCAGGTGGCTCAGGCCTCCACAGGAATGACTTTTAAGCTCACTAGTCTGGTCATCAAGGTTGCTTTCCCTGAACTGACTCCTGGTTTTTGACCCCTCTGCAGACTGAGTCCTCTGCTTAATCAGTTTCCTGTTTTCAGCTTGGGGTCAAGCTCCAACCCCAGGGCTCTGCTTCCTCCATCTTCTCTGTGACTCCAGAAAGAGGAAGGTTGACTCCTCAGAGGAAACAGAAACTGTCCAAGTCCAAAGGTGTAGGTAGTTGGCTCAGCTGTCCTCACTGGGGACGCTCACTGAATCTTGAATGTTTGGGAATCTGGGGGCAGAGGAAAGGGTATGGGAGAAATAAATCCATCAGACCAAAGGGTCTGGTAAAAGAGGCTATAGCATCATACTTAGGGCTGGAAAACCTGTGTTCCAGACCCAGTGAAGGAGGGGAAGGGAATGACATCTGTCCTGACATACTGGTCTATGAGGGTACCCTCAGGTCTAACGAGGAATTTTACATGAATTTTCCACCAAGTTAACTTTAGATTTGTTGATTGTCCAAAGCATGAAGTTCTCAAATTTTCCAACTCATTTCTCCTATTTATTTATTTATGGGCACCTTTTAACACAGGTAGGATGAAGGGATATGAATATATCCCAGCCCCGTGCCCAGGCATATTTACTCTCAATATACCAGTGGTACTTAGATCAGTGCAAGTGACCTGTGTGAACTTGGACAAGTGTGTGAAACTGGGTTTTCTCCTATGTAATGTGTGGGAGAAAATATCTGCTTTGTCTTCCTTATAAGGTTGTCATGAGGATTAAATTGTCATGAGGATTAAAAAAAGAAAATTATATTTTCTTTTTTCTTTTCAAATTATTTATCAAGGGATTGAATTTTGCTCATTGTTATGCAGCCTTTGGGGTCTCTCAGTGAACAAGACAGACAAGGACCCTGCCATCAAGGCCATTTATATTCCACAGTGCATCAGTATTTTTCATTTTTTAAAGCATGAGGTGACCTTTTGTTCAGTTGTAATCTTACCTAGAAATCCAATGTGTAAAATAAATAAAAAGGAAATGGGAGCAGGGGTTAAAGTTCTGCTTGCTTATCCCAGCTCCAGCTTGCTGGTGGACTTTGGAAGCACAGTTTGGAAAATACAAACCTTTCTTCACACATGCAAGAGACAAAAATTAAGAACTTGATGACTTCCAAATTTGCAAATGCTCTGTGTAGTAGATGCTGTGGGTGCCCACTCAGAATCCCTTTGCTGGCTGGAGTGGTCACTGCACCCCTTCCCTCATCCTACTGCTCTCAGTGTTGGCCACTAGCAGTTCATAGCTGTCCCTTTATCCAGAGCTTTGTCCATAGCTTTTGGGGACCTCCTTGTCCAGAGAAGCCATGGGCCGTCTCCCTCCCTTGCCTTAAGGTGGAACAATGCTGTGGAGTCCTTCATGCCTCAGGGCTCTCTGTAGGCTGAGGCTGAGGCTGGACTTCAGCTGAGCACACACCTTTGCCTGGCGGCTTGCCCCACTTTTGCTGCTTCCCTCACTCCGTGCAGGTTTCCCCTGAGAAGACTCCCTCAGCAAATTCATGACACACCACCCATCTCAGACTATGCTTCTAGGGAATACAACCTAAGACACGCACATCTTATCATTTGTTCCATATGCTCATGTATGACATGGAAATAATGAAGCACAAGGCTGTTGGAAAATCCAAGGAAAACTGTAAATTGGGGCATGTTGCCAATTTCCAGGATGCTGTTCTAATAATCCACACTCACTGTTAAATTCCAACACCAAGATTCCCCAGCATTTGCTAATATTCTATAAACCGTAAAGTGCCAGGGAAATGCAAACCCAGTTTTTGTGGCCATGAGAAACAGGATACAGGATCAGAAATAGAGTAACTGCCTTTGGGCACTGATTGCTCTTCCTCTCCTTTCACTAAAATTCAAGTAACTTGATGGGCAAATATACTTATTTCAGGATGCTTTCTGAGCTGCCCTGACCTGAGTGTGCAGTGACATAGAGACTACATCACTTTATCCTCCCATAAAGAGACAGAGTGAAATCCTGATAGGATTGAACAACAGATGGGTTGCAAAATATTAGAAAGATTTAGCATTAAAAAAAATTTGTCCAGCTACTTGAAATTGTGTGGATACAGTTATATTTTAGTTCCATGAAAGAAGACAGAAACATATAAAACATAATCCTTTAACCTTTCATAACTTATGTATTTTGAAATAATTTCAATGAAGACAGTATCTGGGTGGGATTGTTGTCTGAAGTAAATGTTATTTGTATTGCAGCAGGAAACGTGGTGGTGCCCTATGCTTTCTCAACTTTTGAGGCTGGGGAAGATCATGAGTGTAAGCAGGTGTGTGTCTGAGGGTAACAGTTAGTTGAGGCTGGAAGTCCCTCCTGCTTGCGTCTTCCTGAGACATTTTGGAGGAAAAGTGTGAAAGTGTATGTGAGTCTGTGTGTGTGTGAATATATATGAATGTGTATATGTGTGTACGTGTGTGAGTGTATGTATTGTAAGAGGGGATATATGTGTGACTATGTGTATGTGTGTGTGTGTAAAAATGGGAGCTACCAGAATTCAGGACTGACTGTAGAGTCTTCCAGGCCCAAGGAGCTTCTCTAATACTGCAGGGTGAGTGACCAGTATTGTTTGCTTGGCCAACAGTAACCATCTGGGATGCGGTTAGGGGACTCATAGATACCTTATCCTACAAGCTATCACAAGCTAGCAAATTGCGGAGCTGGGATTCAAGGTGAAGTCTACTTTTCAAGAGCCATGCTGCTGAAAAGACTTTGACAGCTTTCATCTCTGAGTTGTCACCTAGATGTTTTCCTGAATCATATCATGTTGAAGAAAATTCTATGCATTGTCATAAATCTTTACCAGCATCCTCATTGATTAGGGTCCTATCATAAAACACATGAAAGAGCATTTGTTTAAAGGGGTGAATAAACAGAGTTGAATGGAGAGTATCTATAAAAGCAGGGCATGATGAAAGGACATTGACAAAGGATGAAGAGGCACACAGAGGGGAGCAGAAGGAGTCTTTGTACCCTAGGCCTGAGGTGAAAGGAAAGATGCAATTCCCAGGGAGCCTGAGTGAGAGCTTCAGGTGAAGGAGAGGCTGCTTGCTGACCATGGTGACCTTCAGCAAGGGAGTGTGGCCACTGCCAAAGCAAAGCCTGGCAGAAAGTGGCCCTGATCCTTCCTCAGTCCCTTCAATCTCCTGCTGGTACTTTCCACTGGCAAAATCAAATCAGAAGCTGAAGAAAAGGGCACCCTCATGATGTGGAGCAGGGTGCAAAATGGTGGAGAAGGGCGGAGAGCAGATTTGGAGGGCAAACAGAGAACATCTGTCCCAGCCATGCTGGGCTCTCTGTAGACTGCTGTAAGCGTGAGATAAGTGAGCCACAGTCCCTTTCTGGCTTTCTGGAAGAGCAGTTAGTAACTGGGAGAGTGAGGTAAGGACTAGAGCTCTGCTTTTAATCATCACCCAGATAGTTACTGTCTTTTATGATGAAGAACAAATGACAGTTTAAAAACAGTCTAGAAATTGAAATCTTTATAAATAACATACATTTTATGCAACAGTAGCCTCTGCACCAAAACCCTAGCATTGATAGGCAATACCATTCTTGTCTCTTTCTCTGACAGGCTCCTGTAAGGGAAATGAAGACCCTGACCTTTATGCTATTCAGTAATGTGGTGTCTTCGTAGGTATAAACCATTTCACTAACGGCGTTAAAAGGTGTTTATATTAATGTAGCAGTGAGGAAGAGGCATCCTTCCACACTCCATGCCCAACTCATGTGCCACACCAAATTGGTGTCCTGTCATCACAGAAGGGGGAAAACAATTGGCAACTCTACAAAACATGGTTAACCACGAAACGTGATGGTACCCAACATCAGCTACTTAAATATGAAACCTGAGTCACAGCTCTATGTGTTTGGCAGCAGAGTAAACATCACATATGTGTGTGTGTTTGTGTGTGTGATTTTTTTTTTTTTTCTTAGATGGAGTCTTGCTCTGTTGCCCAGGCTGGAGTGCCGTGGTGCGATCTTGGCTCACTGCAGCCTCCGTCTCCCGGGTTCACACCATTCTCCTGCTTCAGCCTCCTGAGTAGCTGGGACTATAGGCACGTGCCACCATGCCCAGCTAATTTTTTGTATTTTTAGTAGAGACGGAGTTTCACTGTGTTAGCCAGGATGGTCTCAATCTCCTAACCTTGTGATCTGCCCACCTTGGCCTCCCAAAGTGCTGGGATTATAGGCATGAGCCACCACGCCCATCCTGTGTGTGTGATTTTAAACACTGAAAACGAAGACAAATGATGAGGGCTATATGGATCCACTCCTGCGTTAGATTATCCCCTTTTCATCTCAGTAAGTCCCTATTGTCATGGGAGTAGATGCGGAGTGGAAGCACAGCCTAACTTGGGGATGGTAGGGCTCTCATCACCTTAGTATCCATAGCCCCTGTTCTGTAGAGGCTGACGACCTCAGAGTGCAGGTCCCAGGAAATCTAGGGGTTTGTCTGACTTGCTGGTTCTCTGACTCCCTGTGAGATTGGCTGCCCAGTGAAAGTGGGTAAGGAATTTCATCTTTCATTCTGCAGTTCAATCTCCACTTAAAACTCTACTTGGAGAATGAGGAAGAATTCAAGTAATTTCTTACTAAAACAGAAGTGTGAAAGGAATTATTTTAGCCGGAAAAAATCTATTGATTTTTAAAAATCAGCCAAAGGCAGGAAATATGTGGATGAAACATCTTGCAGAGACTGTAGGAGCCCATGATTTTGACTTGATTTTTCTAAGAATTTGAAACTAAATTATTTCATTGTAGAAGAAAGAAAATTGTTTATTGACCCTCTATGAGAATCAGTCTTTCAAGGTAAAGGGTTTGTCTAAAGAAGAAGCCAAAGCTTGTTTTGGCAGTATTGCTCCCGTGTGGGAGTCCCTGGGAAAGTGGGTAGGTGTTAAGGAACCTCCCTTTGCAAAGCAAAACTGGACAGAGATGACATTTACAAGCTCCTCCAAAGCAGGCAAATAAAAGGAGATAGTGGAAGATGACAGATAGGAGGCAGGACTAGCTTGCAGCTCCTCCTCAGATAGACAGAGCAGCATGTGGAGAAAAGTTCACATCATGAACTTTTCCTCCAGGAACTACTGCAGGAACATACCAGGAATGCTGAGAAAATCTAAAGAACTGGATCATTGTTGCAGATTCCTGCTTCCTGAGACACCAGAAAACTAAGAATAGGCTTGCTTTCTCAGCAGGGAAGCTCATGATCTGGGGCAAATTCTGAGCCCTGGGCGTCGTCTGCCTGGAAATAAACTCAGTACTACTGGGGAGGCACAGTGGGAGTGAGACCAGCCTTTAGGACTGTTGGGTGCATGGGAGCAGGGTGAGGCCTGTGATGCTGGCCTTCTCCCACTTCCCTGGCAACCTGCATGACTCAACAGAGGCAGCTTAGAATTCCCTGAGAATCTAACTCCATTAGCCTGGGAACCACACCCCCATCCCCCACAGCATCCACAGCAAGCCCTGCCCAAGGAGACTATGAGCTCAGACAAGGCTATCCCTGCTGTTACCTCATGGTCTCTCTCTACCTACCTGGCAGCAGGAGACAAAGGTCATAATCTCTTGGGAGTTCTATGGCCCTGCCCACCACCTGAGAAACCTGAATACTTAAACAGGTGGCCCCAGGGCAAGTCTGCATCCTCCCTATATTACCACAGCTGATGTGTTCTTGAAAGCACCACCTCCTGGCTGGAGGCCAACCAACACAAAACTAGTACACTAAACAAAAATACAACCCAGGACCCTCACAGAGTCCACTTCACTCCCCAGCTACCTGCACCGGAGCCGGTGCTGGTATCCATGGCTGAAAGACCTGAAGACGGATCACATCACAGGACTCTTTGTAGACACTCCCCAGTACCAGCCAGGAGCTTGGTAGCTCCACTGGGTGGCTAGACCCAGAAGAGGAAAAACAATCACTACAGCTTGGCTCTCAGGAACCCCCATTCCTAGGGGAAGAGGGAGAACACCACATCAAGGGAGCACCCTGTGGGACAAAAGAATCTGAACAGCAGCCCTTGAGTCCTGGATCTTCCCTCTAACATAGTCTTCCCAAATGAGAAGGAACCAGAAAAACAACTCTAGTAGTATGAAAAAGCAAAGTTCTTTAACACCCCCAAAAGATCACACCAGCACACCAGTAATGGGTCTAAATCAAGACAACATTCGAATTGCCAGAAAAAGAATTCAGAAGGTCGATTATTAAGCTAATCAAGGAGGTACCAGAGAAAGGTGAAATCCAACTTAAAGCAATAAAGAACATGATATAGGATATGAAAGGAAAGATCTTTGGTGAAATAGACAGCATAAATAAAAAACAATCACAACTTCCAGAAATCAAGGACGCATTTAGAGAAACGCAAATGTACTGGAAAGTCTCAGTCATAGAATCGATGAACAAGCAGATGAAAGAACTTCAGAGCTTGAAGACAAAGCTTTTGAATTAACCCAACCCATCAAAGACAAAGAAAAAAGAATGAAAAGAAGAAGAAAGCCTCCAAGAAGTTTGGGACTATGTTAAAAATCCAAACCTAAGAATAATTGGGGTTCCTGAGAAAGAAGAGAAATCTAAAAGTTTGGAAAACATATTTGATGGAATAATCAAGGAAAACATCCCCAGTCTTGTGAGAGATCTAGACATCTAAATACAAGAAGCTCAAAGAACACCTGGGAAATTCATCACAAGGAGATCATCACCTAGGCACATAGTCATCAGGTTATCTAACATCAAGATGAAGGTAAAAATATTAAGAGCTGTGAAGCAAAAGCATCAGGTAACCTATAAAGGAAAGCCTCTCAGATTAACAGCAGATTTCTCAGCAGGAACCCCATAAGCTAGAACGGATTGGGGTCCCCATTTTTAGCCCCCTTAAACAAAACAACTATTAGCCAAGAATTTTGTAGCCAGTGAAACTAAGCATCATAAATGAAGGAAAGATACAGTCTTTTCCAGACAAACAAATGCTGAGAGAATTTGCCACCAGCAAGCAAACACTACAAGAACTGCTAAAAGGAGCTCTAAATCCTGAAATAAATCCTCAAAATACACCAAAACAGAACCTCCTTAAAGCATAAATCTCACAGGACCTATATAACAATAATACAATGGAAACAAAACAAAACAAAAAAAACAAGGTACTCAGGCATCAAATAGCATGATGAATAGAATAGTACCTGACATCTCAATATTAATGTTGAATGTAAATGGCCTAAATACACCACTTAAAAGATACAAAATGGCAGAATGGACAAGAATTAACCAATCAAGTTTCTGCTGTCTTCAAGAGACTCATCTAACACATAAGGACTTACATAAACTTAAGGTAAAGAGGTGGAAAAAGATATCCCATGCAAATGGACACCAAAGGGGAGCAGGAGTAGCTATTCTTTTTTTTTTATTATTATACTTTAAGTTATAGGGTACATGTGCACAATGTGCAGGTTTGTTACATATGTATACATGTGCCATGTTGGTGTGCTGCACTTATGAACTTGTCATTCACATTAGGTATTTCTCTTAAAGTTATCCCTCCCCTCTCTCCCAACCCCACAACAGGTCCCAGTGTGTGATGTTCCCCACCCTGTGTCCAAGTGTTCTCATTGTTCAATTCCCACCTATGAGTGAGAACACGTGGTGTTTGGTTTTCTGTCCTTGTGATAGTTTGCTCAGAATGATGGTTTCCAGCTTCATCCATGTCCCTACAAAGTATATGAACTCATCCTTTTTATGGCTGCATAGTATTCCATAGTGCATATGTGCCACAATTTCTTAATCCAGTCTATCATTGATGGACATTTGGGTTGGTTCCAAGTCTTTGCTATTGTGAATAGTGCCACAATAAACATACATGTGCACATGTCTTTATAGTAGCATGATTTACAATCCTTTGGGTGTATATCCAGTAATGGGATGGCTGGGTCAATTGGTATTTCTAGTTCTAGATCCTTGAGGAATCGTCACACTGTCTTCCACAATTGTTGAACTAGTTTACAGTCCCACCAACAGTGTAAAAGCATTCCTATTTCTCCACATCCTCTCCAGCACCTGTTTTTTCCTGACTTTTTAATGATTGCCATTCTAACTGGTGTGAGATGGTATCTCATTGTGGTTTTGATTTGCATTTCTCTGATGGCCAGTGATGATGAGTATTTTTTCATGTGTCTGTTGACTGCATAAATGTCTGCTTTTGAGAAGTGTCTATTCATATCCTTCACCCACTTTTTGATGGGGTTGTTTGATTTTTTCTTGTAAAATTTTAAAAGTTCTTGGTAGATTCTGGATATTAGCCCTTTGTCAGATGGGTACGTTGCAAGAATTTTCTCCCATTCTGTAGGTTGCCTGTTCAGTCTGATGATATTTGCTCTGCAGAAGCTCTTTAGTTTAATTAGATCCCATTTGTCAATTTTTGCTTTTGTTGCCATTGCTTTTGGTGTTTTAGTCATGAAGTCCTTGCCCATGCCTATGTCCTGAAGAATTGCCTAGGTTTTCTTCTAGGGCTTTTGTGGTTTTAGGTCTAACATTTAAGTCTTTAATCCATCTTTAGTTAATTTTTGTATGAGGTGTAAGGAAGGGATCCAGTTTCAGCTTTCTACATATGGCTAGCCAGTTTTCCTAGCACCATTTATTAAATAGGGAATCCTTTCCTCATTCCTTGTTTTTGTCAGGTTTGTCAAAGATCAGATGGTTGTAGATGTGTGGTATTATTTCTGAGGGCTCTGTTCTGTTCCAATGGTCTATATATCTGTTTTGGTACCACTACCATGCTGTTTTGGTTACTGTAGCCTTGAAGTACAGTTTGAAGTCATTTAGTGTGATGCCTCCAGTTTTGTTCTTTGCCTTAGGATTATTTGGGCAATGTGGGCTCTTTTTTGGTTCCATATGAACTTTAAAGTAGTTTTTTCCAATTCTGTGAAGAAAGTCATTGGTAGCTTGATGGGGATGGCATCGAATCTATAAATTACCTTGGGCAGTATGGTCATTTTCATGATATTGATTCTTCCTATCCATGAGCATGGAATGTTCTTCCATTTGTTTGTGTCCTCTTTTATTTCGTTGAGCAGTGGTTTGTAATTCTCCTTGAGGAGGTCCTTCACATCCCTTGTAAGTTGGATTCCTAAGTATTTTATTCTCTTTGAAGCAATTGTGAATTGGAGTTCACTCATGATTTGGCTCTCTGTCTGTTATTTGTGTATAGTTATGCTGTGATTTTTGCACATTGATTTTGTGCCCTGAGACTTTGCTGAAGTTGCTTATCAGCTTAAGGAGATTTTGGGCTGAGATGATGGGGTTTTCTAAATATAAATCATGTCACCTGCCAACAGGGACAATTTGACTTCCTCTTTTTCTAATTGAATATCCTTTATTTCTTACTCCTGCCTGATTGCCCTGGCCAGAACTTCCAACACTACGTTGAATAGGAGTGGTGAGAGAGGGCATCCCTGTCTTGTGCCAGCTTTCAAAGGGAATGCTTGCAGCTTTTGCCCATTCAGTATGATATTGGCTGTGGGTTTGTCATAAATAGCTCTTATGATTTTGAGATACATCCCATCAATGCCGAATTTATTGAGAATTTTTAGCATGAAGGGCTGTTGAATTTTGTTGAAGGCCTTTTCTGCATCTACTGAGATAATCATGTGGTTTTTGTCTTTGGTTCTGTTTATATGCTGGATTACGTTTATTGATTTGCATGTGTTGAACCAGCCTTGCATCCCAGGGATGAAGGCAACTTGATCATGGTCGCTAAGCTTTTTGATGTGCTGCTGGTTTTGGTTTGCCAGTATTTTATTGAGGATGTTTGCACTGATGTTCATCAGGGATGTTGGTCTAAAATTCTCTTTTTTTGTTGTGTCTCTGCCAGGCTTTGGTATCAGGATAATGCTGGCCTTGTAAAGTGAGTTAGGGAAGATTCCCTCTTTTTCTATTAATTGGAACAGTTTCAGAAGGAATGGTATGAGCTCGTCTTTGTACCTCTCGTAGAATTCGACTGTGAATCCTTCTGGTCTTGGACTTTTTGTTATTGGTAGGCTATTAATTATCACCTCAATTACAGAGGCTGTTATTGGTCTATTCAGGGATTCAACTTCTCCCTGGTTTAGTTTTGGGAGGGTGTATGTGTCCAGGAATTTATTAATTTCTTCTAAATTTTCTAATTTATTTGCATAGAGGTGTTTGTAGTACTCTCTGATGGCAGTTTGTATTTCTATGGGATTGGTGGTGATAACACCTTTTATCATTTTTTATTGTGCCTGTTTGATGCTTCTCTCTTTTCTTCTTTATTAGGCTTGCTTGTGGTCTATCAGTTTTGTTTATCTTTTAAAAAAAACCAGCTCCTGGATTCGTTGATATTTTGAAGGGTTTTTTTGTGTCTCTGTCTCTTTCAGTTCTGCCCTGATCTTAGTTATTTCTTGCCATCTGCTGGCTTTTGAATGTGTTTTCTATGCTTCTCTAGTTCTTTTAATTGTGATGTTAGGGTGTCAATTTTAGATCTTTCCTACTTTCTCTTGTGGGCATTTCATGCTACAAATTTCCCTCTACACACTGCTTTAAATGTGTCCCAGAGATTCTGGTATGTTGTATCTTTGTTCTCATTGGTTTCAAAGAACATCTTGATTTCTGCCTTCATTTCGTTATGTACCCGGTAGTAATTCAGGAGCAGGTTGTTCAGTTTCCATGTAGTTATGTGGTTTTGAGTGAGTTTCTTAATCCTGAGTTCTGATTTGATTGCACTGTGGTCTGAGAGAAAGTTTGTTATAGTTTCTGCTCTTTCACATTTGCTGAGGAGTGCTTTACTTCCAACTATGTGGTCAATTTTGGAATAAGTGAGATGTGGTGCTGAGAAGAATGTATATTCTGTTGATTTGGGGTGGAGAGTTCTGTAGATGTCTATTAGGTCTGTTTGGTGCAGAGCTGAGTTCAAGTCCTAGATATCCTTGTTAACTTTCTGTCTCATTGATCTGTCTAATGTTGACAGTGGGGTGTTAAAATCTCCCATTATTATTGTGTGGGAGTCTAAGTCTCTTTGTAGGTCTCTAAGGACTTGCCTTATGAATCTGGGTGCTCCTGTATTGGGTGTATATATGTTTAGGATAGTTAGCTTTTCTTGGTGAATTGATCCCTTTACCATTATGTAATGGCCTTCTTTGTCTCTTTTGATCTTTGTTGGCTTTAAGTCTGTTTTATCAGAGACTACGACTGCAACCCCTGCTTTTTTTTTTGTTTTCCATGTGCTTGGTAGATCTTCCTCCATCCCTTTATTTTGAGCCTATATGTGTCTCTGCACATGAGAGGTGTCTCCTGAATCCAGCACACTGATGGGTCTTGACTCTTTATCCAATTTGCCAATCTATGTCTTTTAATTCTACCATTTAGCCCGATTACATTTAAGGTTCATACAGTTATGTGTGAATTTGATCCTGTCATTATGATGTTAGTTGGTTATTTTGCTCGTTAGTTGATGCAGTTTCTTCCTCACATCGACAGTCTTTACAATTTGGCATGTTTTTGCAGTGGCTGGTAGCGGTTGTTCCTTTCTATGTTTAGTGCTTCCTACAGGAGCTCTTGTAAGGCAGGCCTGGTGGTGACAAAATCTTTCAGCATTTGCTTGTTAGTAAAGGATTTTATTTCTCCTTCACTTATGAAGCTTACTTTGGCTGGATATGAAATTCTGGGTTGAAAATTCTTTTCTTTAAGAATGTTGAATATTGGCCTCCACTCTCTTCTGGCTTGTAGCGTTTCTGCCAAGAGATCCGCTATTAGTCTGATGGGCTTCCCTTCGTGGGTAACCCGACCTTTCTCTCTGCCTGGCCTTAACATTTTTTCCTTCATTTCAACTTTGGTGAATCTGGCAGTTTTGTGTCGTGGAGCTGCTCTTCTCGAGGAGCATCTTTGTGGCATTCTCTGTATCTCCTGAATTTGAATGTTGGCATGCCTTGCTAGGTTGGGGAAGTTCTCCTGGATAATATCCTGAAGAGTATTTTCCAACTTGGTTCCATTTTCCCTGTCACTTTCAGGTACACCAATCAGATGTAGATTGGTCTTTTCACATAGTCCCATATTTCTTTGAGGCTTTGTTCATTTCTTTTACTCTTTTTTCTCTACACTTCTCTTCTCGCTTCATTTCATTCATTTGATGTTCAATCACTGATACCCTTTCTTCTACTTGATCGAATCGGCTACTGAAGCTTGTGCATGCATCACGTAGTTCTTGTGAGATGGTTTTCAGCTCCATCGGGTCATTGAAGGTGTTCTCTGTGCTGCTTATTCTAGTTAGCCATTCATCTAATCTTTTCTTCAAAGTTTTTAGCTTCTTTGCAATGGGTTCGAACATCCTCCTTTAGCTCAGAGAAGTTTGTTTTTACTGATATTCTGAGGCCTACTTCTTTCAACTTCTCAAAGTCATTTTCCATCCAGCTTTGATCCTTTGCTGGCGAGGAGCTGTGTCCTTTGGAGGAGAAAAGCCACTCTGATTTTGAGAATTTTCAGCTTTTCTCCTCTGGTTTCTCCCCATCTTTGAGGTTTTATCTACCTTTGGTCTTTGATTATGGTGATCTAGAGATGAGGTTTTCATGTGCATGTTCTTTATGTTTGTTAGTTTTCCTTCTAACAGTTAGGACCCTCAGCTGCAGGTCCTTTGGAGTTTGCTGGAGGTCCACTCCAGACACCGTTTTCCTGGGTATCACCAGTGGAGGCTGCAGAACAGCAAATATTGCAGAACAGCAAATATTACAGAACAGCAAATGCTGCTCTGGAAGCTTCATCTCAGAAGGGCACCCTGCTGTATGAGGTGTCAGTCGGCTCCTACTGGGAGGTGTCTCCCAGTTAGGCTACCTGGGGGTCAAGGACCTACTTGAGGAGGCAGTCTGTCCATTCTCAGATCTCAAAATCCATGCTGGGAGAACCATTACTCTCTTCAAAACTGTCAGACAGGGACGTTTAAGTCTGCAGAAATTTCTGCTGCCTTTTATTCAGTTATGCTCTGCTCCCAGAGGTGGAGCCTACACAGGCAGGTAGGCCCCTTGATCTGCAGTGGGCTCCACCCAGTGTGAAATTCCCAGCTTCTTTGTTTACCTACTCAAGCTTCAGCAATGGTGGATGCCCCTCACCCAGACTTGCTGCCGCCTTCCAGTTCAGCAAAATTTCAAGATACAAAATTAACGTACACAAATTAGTAACTCTGCTATATGCCAACAGTGACCAAACTGAGAATCAAATCAAGAACTTAACACTTTTTACAATAGTTGCAAAAAAAAAAAAAAAAACCAAAAAAAAAAACTTAGGAATATACCTAACTAAGGACGTGAAAGACCTCTACAAGGAAAACTCAAAACACTGTTGAAGGAAATCATAGATGACACAATCAAATGGAAACACATTCCATGCTCATGGATGAATACAATCAATATTGTGAAAATGACCATACTGCCAAAAACGATCTACAAATTCAATGCAATTCTCATCAAAATACCACCATCATTCTTCACAGAACTAGAAAAAAAAAGTCCTAAAATTCATATGGAACCAAAAAGGAGCCTGAATAACCAAAACAAGAGTAAGCAAAAAAGAGCAAATCTGGAGCTATCATATTACCAGACTTCAAACTATACTACAAGGCCATAGTCACCAAAACAGCATGGTACTGGTATAAAAATAGGCATGCAGACCAATGGAACAGAACAGAGAACTCAGAAATAAACTCAAATATTACAGCCAACTGATCTTCGACTAAGCAAGCAAAAACATAGAGTGCGGAAATGACACCATGGTGCTGGGATAATTGGCCAGCCACGAGTAGAAGAATAAAACTGGATCCTCATCTCTCACCTTTTACAAAAATCAACTCAAGATGGATCAAAGACTTAAATGTAGGACCTGAACCCATAAAAACTCTAGCAGATAACATCGGAAAAACCCTCCTTGACGTTGGCTTAGGCAAAGACTTCATGACCAAGAAACCAAAAGCAAATGCAACAAAACAAAGATAAATAGATGGAATTTAACTAAACTAAAAAACTTCTGCACAGCAAAAGAAATAATTGGCAGAGTTAACAGACAACCCACAGAGTGGGAGAAAATCTTCACAATCTATACATCCAACAAAAGACTAATATCTAGAATCCACAAGGAACTCAAACAAATCAGCAAGAAAAGGATAAACAATCCCATCAAAAAGTGGGCTAAGAACATGATTGGACAATTCTCAAAAGAAGGCATACAAATGGCCAACAAGCATATGGAAAAATGCTCAGTATCACTAATTAACAGAAACCTGCAAATCAAAACCACAATGCAATGCCACCTCCCTCCTGCAAGAATGGCCTTAACAAAAAAATCCAAAAATAATAGATGTTGTCATATATGCAGTGAAAAGGGAACACTTTTACACTGTTGGTGGAAATGTAAACTAGTACAACCATTATGGGAAACAGTGTGGAGAGTCCCTAAAGAATACTCCACTGTAGTAGATCAAAAGTAGATCTACCGTTTGATCCAGCAATCCCACTACTAAGTATCTACCCGAGGGAAAAGAAGTCATTATATGAAAAAAATACTTGCACACGCATGTTTCTAGCAGCACAATTTGCAATTTCAAAAATATGGTACCAGCACAAATGACCATCAATCAACAAGTGGATGTGGATAAAGAAAATGTTATATATATATATACACACACACACACACACACACACACCATGGAATACTACTCAGCCATCAGAAGGAAGGAAATAATGGCATTTGTAGCAATCTGGATGGAATTGGAGACTATTATTCTAAGTGAAGTAACTCAGGAATGGGAAGCCAAACATCGAATGTTCTCACATACATGTGGGAGCTAAGCTATGAGGACACAAAGGCATAAGAATGATATATTGTACTTTGGGGACTTGGGGAAATGGCAGGGGGTGGGTGAGGGATAAAAGACTACACATTGGGTACAGTGCTCGCGTGATGGGTGCACCAAAATCTCAGAAATCATCCCTAAATAACTTATTCGTGTAATCAAACACCACCTGCTTCCTAAAAACTCACTGAAATTAAAAATAAATTAAAAAAAAACAGACAAGTAAGACAAAAAGATCAAAAACTCTATGTTTTGAACACAGGCTGTTCCAGCCTGGCTTTGTTTTTAGAAACTGCCTTGTTTCTCTTCAACAGACCATACTTTTTAGTGTGCACAATAAACAAGTGCTCAGGCCGAGGCGCAAGGGAAAGGGGCCCTAAGAGTTGGCAAACAATACATGGACATGTACGTTATTAAAAAAACAAAACAAAACAAGGAAGCCGAGCCTGTGCTCATGGACCCAGGAATACCAAGCAGTGACTGGGCCGAGTTCCACAGGCAGACAATGGGGCTTCTCAGCTTTCATTCCTGGCAGTTCCACTTGGGGAGAGGGATGTAACTCCTCCTGGCAGTAAGGATGTGACAAGAATAATGTGCCCCATGTTCTTGAGGAAATATTTTCAGAACGTGTCTGCAGTTTGTCTTTTGGGGTTTCTTAGCAAGTAACCAGAAAGTCAGCATGTTGATAGTTTAAGGCTTGTTGATTTTTTTTTTTTCATGACTGTGTAAATGGTACAATTTTTTTTTTTTAAAGTGGAGGTTTAAAGTACCAGTTTTATTAATGGAAAAGCTGGATGGAAGAATGATTCATGGATTAAATGCCAAAACACAGCTTCCTTGTCTTTTCTTCTACAAATTGAGTTAATTCATTTAGCTACTCAGAGTTTAAAAATAGCCAGTGGAAACCTAGCTGGCCTGCCTGAGAGGAAGAAAGGCAGGGAGCCACTGCCACTGGTCAAAGGCAGGTAGGGAAGTTTGCAGGAGGTCATAGACTACATTGGCTTTGAGTGCCTCTAAATGGAGAATGGGATGGGAGTCAAGCCCCTAAACACATACATTAAGGAAGTACATGATTTGTAGCTGTGGTGAAACAGATAATTGAATTGGGCAGAGTTTTTGGCTGCCTTCTAAGCTCGGTCTGGCCTGACCAAGTGACCCTGATGAATAATGCGTTGGCAGAACAATGAGATCTACTGACATATCCAAGCTAGTTTTGAGTTCTGCTAAAAGCAAAATCAAAGTATTTCTATTGTAGTACTGATTTACAGAAGAAATGCAAATGTATTTAAAACAGGTTTTACAAAACTGTTCAACATACAGATCTCTTTTAAGGGAAATAGTTTATAGATTTCCACAACTGACTTAAATTTATTTTACTATAATGATAGTTTCTCTTTCTTTTATTTTTTTTTTCTTGTCCTTAGGGCTCATTGAGATTCTTAGATCTTGAGTTTCTAGAATTTGGAAAAGTTTTAACCATTATTGCTTCAAATATTTTTCTGCCCCCATCCCACCCTGGTTAATCTAGTAACACATGCTATTAGCTTGTTTGAAGTTGTTCCATGGCTCACTGATGCTCTCTTTTTATTTTTGAGTTTTTTCTCTTTTTCAGGGATCATTGTCCTGCACAGTCTAATGTCCTATGTGTCTTATATTTTTTCCTGCTTTCCAGTTACTTCCAACAGATGGATAAAATTGGTCCTTGCTAATTCATCCTAGCTGGAAGTGGAACCAACAAGAGCCACTTTCAAAACCTCTCTCAAAAGATTAAGGAAACTTTCTTATTCCAAAAACCCTCTGGAAATGTCTTCTTCAGGTTCATTGACCATTTAAGGTCATGTGTTTACCTTAAATCTATAATTCTTGTAAGATGGGACTGTGATTTTTAAGAAGGCTTGAACTACCTGTGCCACTGCTAGAGTTAGAGGTAGAGTTAGCTTTTCTCTAAGTCAACTTCTCACCTTGAGCAATAGTGACATTGTGGGCTGGATAATTCTTTGGTGTGAGGGGCTGTCCTATGTACTGTAGGATATTTAGTAGCATTCCTGTCCTTTACTCATGAGTTGCCAGAAGTTGCTATCCAAATAGTGACAATTAAAAACGTCCCCAGACATTGCCAAACATCCTGGGTGTGGGGGCAAAAATAGCTCCCAGGGGAGACCCCCTGTTCTAAGTATGTAGGCTTCATAAAGGGGTGTGAATACCAAATAAATATGGAGTTGTTACCAAGAGAAGGTGAGGCAACCACAGTATCCATTGCAATATACAAGCATCATATTTTATGGCAAAAGACATTTACAACTTATTTTGATATATATTTGGAGTAATGTATAATCCTTAGGTACTAATAACAATCAAGTTATAGATAGCTAAGAGAATCAAATTAGGTACATATACGAAAACACAGTGTGAAGTATAAAACCCTAAACACTTAATGGTATAAAAAGTGAAAACCCTAAACACATACTATGTATGTGTACCTAAGTTGATCTAATTTGTACACCATTACATGTTTCATGTTATGATTAGAGTAGATGGTAGTGAAGAGAACACTTGATAAACTTAGGACCTAAAGAACATTTAGGGGAACTTCATCATTTTTAATAAGCATCACCCTGTGTTTAAACAGCATAGGAGCATTCTCCCAAGTATAACTACAGGTACGTGGAAGGAATATTGGGAGAAGTTAAACAGTGACCATTTTGGCTGAGACCCTGAGAAAACTGTCCATCTGCTCTGTCTCTGACATTAGACTCACTAGGGATAGATAAAGAATGAAATATTGGCTGTTTTCTAAAATGCAGTTGCTGAAGCCTTTAAAATTCAATGGGGGTATCATTAGGATTTATCTATTCTTTTAAAACTATTACCTTTTAATGAAACTATTACATGTAGAACACTTAGTTTACAAAAGGACTTTTCAAATCGTCATCTTGTTTAATGTGCAAAATCTTTGTGACTTGGTTATTATTAATACTATTTTCTTTTTAGACTTGTGGAAATTGAGTGTCAAAGGCTTTAAGCAACTTACCCAAGGTCACACAGGAGGTAAATGAAAGAGCTGGAGTTTGATACCAGATCTGAACCCTGTCATTCTAAGTTGTATTTTTTTCCCCTCTTCAATCTACTTTTTTTTTTTTTTTTTAACTTAAAGGACCAAATAATCCAAAGAGGAATCTTTATTTGTTTCTGCTCCCAAAGAGCTTGTTTCGTATTTAGCTATAGTTCAACAATTTTTTTTTTTTTTTTTTTTTTTTGGCTGATAGACCATGATGCATTCTTTCTAAATTAAGGAGTGGGGAAATTTGCTGTTTGCAAAATTACTCGATCTAAGTCTCTAGATGCTCCAATGCAAACTTCAGGGTCAAGCACTTTGGCAGTGCCAAATAGTCTGTTTCTGACTAGTATAGACAAGCATTTAGATAGCACATAACTAGCTTTGTGAGTGTTGCTTGCGCAAAACACATGCCACCAACCCTCTCCGGCCATCAGTGTTCTCTCTCAGAGAAGCACAGCTTCTTTGTCATAGACTCTGGGCAATTTTTAAGCACGGGAAAACGCTTTGCTACTTCAAGGCTGGTCCTAAGACTAGCAGTGTTGATATTACCTTTGTTAGAAATGACGAATTTCAGGCCATACCACAAACCTACTTAATCAGAATCTGCATTAAGAAGCTCCTTGTGTGATTAATATACACATTGAAGTTTGAGAAACACTGTATTAGATACAGGTGCCCTATGTGACTTCTCAAAGTCCTCTCCAGTCTAGTGGTTCTTTAACCCAATGGCAAATGATCTGGGCAATTTTGATAATTCTGATGGGGTGTGCCTAATCACATTAGTGATGTTATGACTTTTGCTAAGGCTGTTATAGATGATATCCATATATAAGATCCGCCTTAATACACCATGAAATCATGCAAGGTATTTGTCTCTGAAGATCCCAGGGCATAAGTGCATTAGACAGGCACAGGCTGGACATGAATACCACTCAGGAGCATGGCTCCTAGTGCCAGATGCATTACGCTTATGCTATCCACAGTGATTAAATCAAGTGGCTATAAATTGTGATGTCTTAATGAGTGATACTTTTAGATCTTCACAGATAACTTGTTTTATTCTGTAACCTCTAAGGAATGTAGATATTATCTCATAGACTGATGATAATGATGGGTCCAAAATCTGATTTTCAACTTTGTCACCTACTAGTTACTAAGTACAAAAAAATCTGATTTTTCTAGGTCTCATTTTCTGTAAATTGAAAAAATTAGACTGATAATCTAATCTAATCTTGTTGCAATCCATTAAAACAAACTCACTTGTGGCCAGACAGAATTAGAGTGATAATCTATTTTTATAACAGCTATAAAGCATGATCGCATGCACACTATGTATCATTTTATGATAATTAACCAATTAGACCATAAAAATGAAAAACCTAAACTGACAGGGACTTGGAAAGGAATTTGAAAGATTGCTAAGAATACTCTTCCAGGATAATTTAAGTGATAACCACAAACTGAAAGATGGAGGCCACCGTGACCTGCTGAGACAGCTTGTGACTGAAAACTGTTGTTTGAACTTGACTCATATGCTCAAAGCCTTAAAGGGACACTTCCCCTAAAGAAACAGAAAACAACATAACATTTAATTCCACTTCTGGAGGAGGCCAGGGCCTACCTAGACAAAACTGAGCTTTGCTAGTTCAGCTTCTTTATTTAATGAAGGTTCAGCGATTATGGCATGTATTAGCAAGCAAAATCTTTCTATTGAAAGCACCAGGAACTTATTCTTTCAAAACAATATTTAATTGTAGAATATATAAAAAATACGGAAAATAATAACTAGATACCCATATCTATTGACTTAATAAATATTAACATTTTGTGATGTTTCCTTTAGATTCATTTTTTCTCTATAGAAATTATATCTACAGTTGAAGTCACACTCATTCTTACATCCACCCCAAAACTATGATTTTGAAGTAGTTTATATTATTCCCTTGAATATTTTTGACAGTTTTACACATACTTACGTATCTTAAATAATGCATACAATCATTTTGTTGTAATTTTTCAGGGATGCGATTTGTAGCAGTTGCTAAATTCCCTCAAGCCAATGGATTTTAAGGAACATGTAGGGGACAGTTGCATGAATGCTGCCAGGTCCCCTTCAAGCAATTTTCAGTGAAACTCTGCTCTTCTACATCAGAGTTTTCCCTGAAGACCTGGAGGTTCCTTGGCTGCACAGGCACAGACTACAACTGTGGAAGAGTAATACTCGGAGCAACCCTGAACTAATGAGCAGTAGAGTCAAGGGATAAATTTTCCAGGCTCTTGTTCTCTTCATGAAAAATTATGAGGCACAGTCCATACTATTCCTTAGAGGTCCCAAAGCAGGATCGTATCACAGTTTCTCAAAGCGATAACAAACACAATAAAACATCCTGTATTTGCCTTGCTTCCTTCCTTGCCTCACTCTGTTTGCCTCTTTGCTCTGTTTCCTGAGATCACTTCCCATATAAACCACCAAGTCCTTATCTCATTACTGAATTCTCTAATTAGTTCAAATACTTTGGTTACAAATCATTGAGTTTTACTGCAGTGTGGTCCGAAAATGTGGTATGATTGCTACTGATGCTTTCTGTTTATTGAGACTGGTTTTGTGACCTAGTACATGACTAACTTTTGCTAAATGTTTCATGTTTGTTTGAGAAGAAGGAGTATTACCTAATTATTGAGTACAGACTTCTGTATATGTCTACAAATCAAGTTTGTTAAATTTTTTGGTTAAAATCTTCCATTAGGTTTTTGTCTTCTTGATAAATTTCTGAAAGAAATGTGTAATTGTAGATTTATCATTGTTTCCTTTTCAGGCTGTCAGTTTTGATTTTTATATTTTGAGGCTATATTGTTAAGTGCGTATAGCTTCAGGGGGCGTATATCTTTATCTCAAATAATACATTTTCCCTTAATGTCTATTTTGATTTTGTCTTCTACTAATATAATTTACTCAGTTTTTTTTTTTCCTGTTCTAACTTTTCTTATCCACTTTCTCTCAAACTTTTTGGTGTAGTTATGATTTAATGTGTCTCTTGTGATTGTCAATTCAGAAAAATGATGAGACAAGTCTCTATCATTTTAGCAGGTTTGTTTGCCAAAGTTAGGGATGCATGCCTCCTTGGAGACAGGTCTATGTGCCTTTCTCTGAAGAAAGGGGAAAGGCCGTGGTATTGAGAAGTACACAATTTTTATGTAAGAGGAGGTAGGGAAAGATAGTTATTCATGGCTTTGGCTAATGAATCTGCATTTTTTTGTTTTTTACATAAAATGACATGAACAAATGGGGCAGAGGAAAAATGCAGGGATAACATAGACAAAATGGGACAGGGGAACAATCAGATATGCATTTGTGACTGGTGGACTAGGAGTGACTGAACCTATAAAGATAAGCTATCAATTTACATTGCCATGGTGGAATTTTAACAGAAACACCTTAAAAGATGTTGCAACGCCGGGCGTGGTGGCTCAAGCCTATAATCCCAGCGCTTTGGGAGGCTGAGACGGGCGGATCACAAGGTCAGGAGATCGAGACCATCCTGGCTAACCTGGTGAAACCCCGTCTCTACTAAAAAATACAAAAAACTAGCTGGGCGAGGTGGTGGGCGCCTGTAGTCCCAGCTACTCGGGAGGCTGAGGCAGGAGAATGGCGTGAACCCGGGAGGCGGAGCTTGCAGTGAGCTGAGATCCGGCCACTGCACTCCAGCCTGGGCAACACAGGGAGACTCCGTCTCAAAAAAAAAAAAAAAAAAAAAAAGAGATCTTGCAGCTCACTAGGAATTTCCTTGTGGGCAAAATGTGGGGGAGGTGTGTAGCTTTTCATCTTGTGGTCATTGTATTTAGGAACCAAAATGGTGAGGCAAGTTTTCGTGACCCAGTTCCTAGCTTGACTTTTCTGTTTGGCTAAATGAGTTTGGGGTCCCAAAATTTAATTTTCTTTCACATGATCAACACACAGTTGGACATTTTTTTTTTTGTCAATTTTATGAATTACTGTATGTTTCACCAGGAATTTTGATGAATTTATATTTATTATAATTATATTTCTATTACTTACATTCTGTTGTGTTTCTATTTGGCAGGCTTTTTTTCCTCTCTGTGTCTTTTTTTCTCCTTAATATTATAGGGATCAGCAAACTATTTTATATAAATAAAGTTTTTATTTTTCTCCTTAATTTTGTAGGGGTTATTGGCAAACTATTTTATATAAATAAAGTTTTATTGGAACGTAGCCACACTCATTCAATTATATATAGCACATAGTTGCTTTCATACTACAATGGTAGAGCTGTACAGTTGCAACAGAAATTATATGGTCTGTAGAGACTAAAATATTTACTATCAGGACATTTCAGAAAAAAATTGTCAGCTCCTGTTGTACTGGATTCAAGCATTTCTTGTCTCTTCCTTTGAAATTAGAGATTGTAATTTTATTCCTATAATAGTTACCTTTACATTAAAAAAAGAAATCAGGATCTTTTTATCCAAAAACAGTTTGTCTTGATGGAGGGCATCTGGTTGTTTTGGGGGAACTATTCTTGATCTTCTTGAAAAGCTACCTGCCTGCTGTGCCAGCGAAAAATCACCATGTATCCCCATCTCTACTAAAAATACAAAAATTAGCCAGACGAGGTGGCATGTGCCTGTAATCCCAGCTACTCAGGAGGCTGAGGCAGGAGAATTGCTTGAATCCGGGAGGTGGACGTTGCAGTAAGCCACGATCACGCCACTGCACTCCAGTCTGGGCGACAGAGCAAGACTCTGTCTCAAAAAAAAAAAAAAAGTCACCGTGTACCAACTTGTCCAAGCTTATCCATGGATGGGACTACCGGGAAAACAGGAGTTCTGATGCTTATCTTGCTTTGAATGTCTGCTTGTCACCTGCTTAAGGTTATCCACTGTGATTCTGGGAATCATTATTGTACATGACCCCTGTGACTGTGGTTTCCCTACTGGATTAACAAAGATAGCCGCAGGCATGTTTTTTTTTTTTGTCCTTACTGGAATGACAGCCCTGTGTAAAGTTACAAAGTTACAGTCTAGGAGGAGAACTTGCAGAAAACCATGAGACTAAGACTAGGAGTGATATGAAGGAGCGGAAGTCCTCAAGGCACTACAGAACCTTCCATGACTCAGTTACTGATCGTGAGCACCTTGCTGTAGCTGTACATTGAACCTTGATATCTTCAGGTGTTTGGAACTTTTAAGTCTCCTGAGGATTTTTTTTTTTTTTTTTTTTAAATACAAATAAAATCTGGCTTAAAAAAAAAGAAAAGGAAACAGGCCAGGTGTGGTGTCTCATGCCTATATTCCCAGCACTTTTGGAGGCCAAGGTAGGAGGATCACTTGAGGCCAGGAATTTGAGACCAGCCTATGCAACATAGCAAGACTCCACCTCTACAAAAAAAATAAAAAATAAAAAGTTAAAAAACATACCCGTAAAAAGCCAAAAGTTAATATATCTACATTTTTGTGACCAAAACAATGAACTTTAGAACTCTTTAGTTCTAATCACTTTCTCCACTTTCCATTTTTGTTTAATATTTTAGTTTCATCTCATTAAAATTCCTCTTTCTAGTAGTCATTGTTGTTTTTCAATAGCCAAGTTTTATTTACTCAAATATTTACCAAATTATTTGATACATACTTTTTTTTTATACCCAACTCTTTTCTTTTCAGTTGAATTTCTTCTTTCTAAAGTACTTACTTTATATAATAGTTCTTTCAAGAACCATTTGAGAATCCTTACTGCTCATTGCATACGGCATACACATTCAGATTTATTTTATTTTATTTTATTTTATCTCTCCCTTGAATGATAATTTAGCTGATATTTTTCCTTAGTACTCTGGAGATATTATTATATTATTTTGATATTTTTATTTTTTTTCTATTGAGAAGTCAACTTTAACGGTCACTTTGTAGGTAATCTATATTTTCATTCTAGCTACTGTTAAGTTTTTTTCATTATTTACGGTGTTTTACAGTTTTATTCTGATGTGTCTAGGTGTGAATTAATTTTTATTTGTTTAGCTTAGTGGTCAATGAATTTCTTATACTTGAGAATTAAATTCTTCCACTGCTTCTGAAAAATTCTCATCAAATATTACCTCTTTCCCAATTAATCTATTTCTTCCTTTGTAACTTTTCTAGATATATATTGTCTGATATCCTCCATCTCAATAGTTAATTTCATAGGATTCATGAACATTAATTCTATCCAACACAAACTCTCACAAATTTCTTCCTCAATATCCTGCAAATGTTTCAATATATGCACCTCTACTTATTTATTTTCTTTTTTAAATTAAAATAAAAAATTGTAGAGACAGAGTCTCACTATGTTGCCTCAGCTGGACTGAAATTTCTAGAATGAAGGGATTCTCCTGCCTCAGCCTCCTGAGTAGTCTGGGACTACAGGCACATACCACCTCTTTTCTTATTTCTTTACTTCGGTTTCACATAGGCATTAAGACACAGGTTTTGGTATGAAACTTATGTTTACATTTGTGTTCCATTCATATTATATATTCCCAACCTCAGTTTTAGATTCGAACAGATGCTAAATGGAGGAAAAAAAAGAATATATACCACTTAAAGTTGTTGTGAGGACAAAATAAGATAACATACATAACACTTAGTTGGGTAAGTGGTATAGTAAGCACTCAATATAATGGAATAATGAAAACAGTTATTATCATCTATTCAAGATACATTTTCACACCAATGTACACTGTCCATCTCCTCTGCAATTTTCAATATTTACTTTTTCCTCTAGTACTTTCAGCTTCTTTCCCTCTACTGGATCCTACCTCACAGGCTATAAAAATATTCTCTTTGTCCAAAATAAAAATTTTTGTCTCTACCTTGAGGTTTCCATTCAGTTACAACACTTTAAGAAAATTTCTTAATCTTCCTCGGTGGCTCACACCTGTAATCCCAGAACTTTGGGAGGCCAAGGGTGGTGGATCATGAGGTCAAGAGATTGAGACCATCCTGGCCAACATGGTGAAACCCCATCCCTACTAAAAATACAAAAAATTAGCTGGGCATGGTGGCATGTGCCTGTAGTCTCAGCTACTCGGGAGGCTGACGCAGGAGAACCTCTTGAATCCGGGAGGCGGAGGCTGCAGTGCAGTGGCGCACTGCAACCTGGAGATAATGTGAGACTCTGTCTCAAAAAACAAAACAAAACAAAACAAAACAAAACAAAACTTCCTTTCTCAGCCATATTCTTTTATTGTAGTAAAATAAACAAAATAAAATTTACCACGTAACCAATTTTAAATGTACAGTTCAGTAGTATTAAACAAATTCATAATGCTGTTCAGCCATCATCACCATCCATCTCCATAACTTTTTTCATCTTGGAAAACAGAAACTCTACACCTATTAAACAGTTCATTCCCCTTTCCACTAGCTCATAGTAACCACTATGCTACTTTCTGTCTCTGTGAATTTGACTACTCTAAGTACCTCAGGTAAGTGGAATCATACAGTATTTGTTTTTATATGACTGACTTATTTCATTTAGCATAATATTCTTAAGATTCATTCATGTTGTAGCGTGTGTCAGAATTCCTTTCTTTTTAAGCCTAATGATATTCCATGGTATGTATATACCACACTTTGCTTATCCATCTATCCACCGATGAACATTTGGGTTGAATCCATGTTTTAGCTATTGTGAATAATCCTGCTATGAACATGAGTGTACCAATATCTCACTGAGACTTTGCTTTCAATTATTTTGGGCATATACATGGAAGTGAAATTGCAAGATCATATGGTAATTCTATTTTTAATTTTTCGAGCACCCACCATACTGTTTTCTACAGGCAGCTGCAACATCTTACATTACATTTCACAGTGCACTGGGGTTTAACTTCTCCACATCCTTGCCAACATTTGTTATTTTCTGTTTTGTTTTGTTTATTATGGCCATCTTAGTGGATGTGAGGTAGTCCAACATAAGTTTTTATTTCACTTGGGTAAATACCTAGGAGTGGGATTGCTGGATTATATGGTACGTCTATATTTAAATTTATATTAAATTGTTGAGCCATTTTTCAAAGTGAATGTACCATTTTACATTCTGTCCAGCAATATTGAGAGTTTTAGTTGCTCTGTAGCTTTGTTAGCACTAGATATCCTTCTACAAAATTTTAGCCATTCTAGTAAGAAAATTATAATATCTTATTGTGGTTTTACTTTTTATTTTCCTAATAACTAATGATTTTGAATTTCTTTTCATGTGCTTATATGCCTTTTGTATTTGTATCTCTTCTCCAGTCACATGTTCAAATCTTTTACCCATTTAAAATTGGGTTGTTTTTACTATTATTTGATTTCTTAATATTTAGGTATAAGTCCTTTATCAGATATCCTTTTTTGCATTTTCTTTTGGTAGTTTGTTGCTTTGTCTTTTCATTGTTTTTGTAGTGATTTTTGAAGAGCAGAAATTTTTGTGCATTTTGTGTCTAAAAGTCTTTGTCTAAGTCAAGGTCACAAAGATTTTCTCCTGTGTTTTCTTCCAGAAGTATAATAGTTTTAGATCCATGATCCATCTTGAGTTGATTTTTGTTTATGGTGCGAAATAAGTTGAGGCTTTTCTTTTTCTTTTTTTTTTGCATATAGATGTTTAATTTTTCTAGCACATAAGGATGTGTTCAATAATATTAATACAATATTCATTATATAATAGTATGGTATTCATTGTACAAATGGAAGAAATAGAAGAATCTGCTGGACCCCAAAGCTGTCTTGGTTTTCTAATATGCCTCAGGGGCAAAAATGTTCTAGTTTAACTACTTTCAAGCACAAATGCCTAGTTAGAAAATATTAATTGGACCAGCTCTATCTCTGCTGATCTCTCTCATGCATGAGTTTTTATGACATTGAAAGATTTATTATATGATCTAGTGCTTATTGTTTTAAATATTTTCCTATATATTATTAACATATTTCTGCATTTCACTTTCTGTTTTCCTGTGCATTATTTATATATTTCTACATTTCATTAGATGCTCTGAGAGCATCTTGATTTATGACTCTAATAATGGTTAGCTAAGTTCCTCTCCATTGATTACTGATAGATTAACTGACGCCTGACTTCTGAGTAAAGCAGTTGCTGTACAGGTAACATTTACCGTCTTTTTTTTTTTTTTTTTT
>NW_012100209.1:5374923-5397668 GCF_000951045.1 Mandrillus leucophaeus | reverse complement strand
GTTGATGGGTGCAGCACACCAACATGGCACAAGTATACATATGTAACAAACCTGCACGTTATGCACATGTACCCTACAACTTAAAGTATAATAATAATAAATAAATTTAAAAAAAAAACAAACGAGTGAGGGTTATGTTCTCTTTTAGGTATTAACTATGACAAACAAGACATCGTGCTGACTTGTTCTTAGACTGAAAAGTACAAATTTTGAGTACAGCTTCCTGTTCTTTAGAAATACATAGTCTTAGTCAGCAAGCATTAGCAAACTGGAGAGTTTTGAATTATTTATTTATTGCACAATCACAAATTTACAGCCTTGTGAACGTTAATATTATCTGGGAATGAGAACAGACTTATGAAAAGACAAAAGCTTTAGAGACAGTCCTTAGTTACCCAAAGTTTTGAAGCCTAAATTCAATTGCACAGGAAAAAACAAACAAATAAGATAAGGAGCTAGAGTGGTAATAAATTAGCCTGAAAGTCAGAAGATCAGAGTTCTCTAGTTTTGGCTCTGGTTTTAGTGAACTGTGAGATTTTGAGTAAGCCTGAAATCTTGCTGGGTCTCCAGATCCTCATATTTAAAGCCAAAGGCTTGATTTTTGTTTTTTTTTTGAGACCGAGTTTCACTCATAGTCCAGGCTGGAGTGCAATGAGGTGATCTGGGCTCACTGCAACCTCCACCTTCAGGACTCAAGCGATTCTCCTGCCTCAGCCTCCTGAGTAGCTTGGATTATAGGTGCCTGCCAGCACTCTTGGCTAAGTTTTGTATTTTTAGTAGAGACAGGGTTTCACCATGTTGGCCAGGTTGGTCTTGAACTCCTTACCTCAGGCCCGCCTTGGCCTCCCAAAGTGCTGGGATTACAGGGGTGAGCCACCATGCCCGGCCTCAGAGGCTTAAATTTCTGATGATTGATAATGCCTTTTCCTGTTTTAAGATTCTACTATTTATTTAAATCAACAACAACTGTGGTAGAGAGAATACGTAATGATAATGGAAAGTGTCAGCACTAGAAAAATGGGCTGTAGAATGGAGGGGAATAAAGGCATGATTTTTTTTTTTTTTTTTCAGGGAAGGAGAACTTCTCCCTGAACGAATGATCTTTTGATAGAGGAAGGCTTAATACTTTAACCTGAAAACTTGCATTTCACATAATCTGAACTCAATAGTTTTGTGATCATTTCACTGTTTAAAAAGATTTTGAAGTTCATAGATACGTCCATCTAAACATTGAATGAGACAAAGATATAAATGGATGAGTTACATAGAACTAAGATTTTGTTTTTTTTTTAGAAACAGGGTTTCATTTTGTTGCCCTGACTGGTCTCAGACTCATGGCCCTCAAATGATCCTCCTGCCTCAGTCTTCCAAAGTGCTGGGGTTACAAATGTGAAGCACTGTGCCTGCTGTAAAACTAGACATTCTTGCACAGTTCTCAATTATTTGCCTTTTATTCTGGATCCACAGGGACTAAATCTCTATGATCTCCATGACCAAACTTTTTCAACAATTTCTGCAAGGTTATTAATTAACCAATTCAGCTAAAAGTCTGATTAGTGTGGAAGCCAGCATGTTGCTAAAAATGATGGTTGTGGGTTTGTGAAGCCCATTCTGGGAGGCAAGCTCATACTCCTCTTTTTCTCTTCTTTGAGGTTGTCAGTGGTTGCTCTGTCCAGCCTGTATCAGGGGTGGTCCTGGCTTACTATCAGGTGATGAGTGGACATGTTAGCGCTTTCCGTTCAAAGGGTTAAAAACTCACTCTGGCTGAATAATTGAGGTTTGTACAAAGGAGAAAATTATTGAGATTTACAGAGAGGACGAAAGTGGCTCTAAGAAACGGAAAATTCATGGAGAACAAGGAATAAGTGGGGTGACAGGTTTCAGGGAATAAAGAGAAATAGTATTTGGGACACATTCTCTTAATTTTCTCTTAATTTTCACTTCTCTCCTCTGTGTCTGCTCACTTATTTCAAAATCAACTGCCTGAGGCTCTTTGTATTTTTCAAGTCAAATTCCTGAGAGAGAATTTATTAGTCTAGCTGATATTCATCATCTCTGTTTTGGGCCATGGGCAGAATGTCAACATAGCAGGTCTAAGGCTGCTATTTTTAGTAGGGCCTGCTTGCAAGTTGGCCCTTAGCACAGTAATTTCCACAACTGATAAAGAAGTTTCACTGGGCCTAGACTGTTTGTGAAAATGTGATTTATGCTGAACACCTGCTTTCCTTCTGCAAGTCTGGAATTTTGGCATGTGTTAGGCAGAGAGTAGATGTGATCAGCCCCCAATAAAAATGTTGAACGCTGAGTCTCTAGTGGGATTTCCTGGGCAGAAACATTGTATACATGGTACAGCATTTTTAATTGCTGAAGGAAGTAGGTCACTCACATGATGTCTCCCTTTACAGAAGGAGAGAGCATAGGAAGCCTGTGCATGGATTTCTCTAAATTCTGTGTCTTTTTCCATTGTGATCTCACTGTGTACTCTTGTTATTTCATCCGTGTAATAAATCCTAGCTACAAGGCGATTTCCTGAGTCCCATGAGTCCTTCCAGCAAATCTCTGAATATGGGGATGATCTTGAAGATCCTGACACAGGCCATTTCAATTAATTAACAAGATTAATTGCATATAGGGGAGAGCAACTAGAGTCTTACTTAACCCAGCCACCCCAGCTTATGGAATGGTCTCGAGCAGTGGCTCTCAACTCTGGCTGCAAAACAGAATCTTCTATAATGTCTTTATAAATTGGATCCCCTCCAAGATTAATTATAATCTTGGAATTAGAACCTGCGTGTAGGTTCTGGACAGTGACAAGTCTTTTTTTTTTTTTTTTTTTTTTGAGACAGAGTCTTGCTCTGTCACCCAGGCTGGAATGCAGTGGCATGATCTCAGCTCACTGCAACCTCTGCCTCCCAGGTTCAAGCAATTCTCCTGCCTCAGCCTCCAGAGTAGCTGGGACTACAGGCGTGTGCCACCACGCCCAGCTAATTTTTTTTTTGTATTTTTAGTAGAGATGTGGTTTCACCATGTTAGCCAGGATGACCTCGGTCTCCTGACCTTGTGATCTGCCTGTCTCGGCCTCCCAAAGTGCTGGGATTATAAGTGTGAGCCACCCCACCTAGCCTGGACAGTTACAAGTTTTAAAAATTCTCCAGTGATTCTAATGTGCAGCCAGAATTAGGACCAATGGTCTGCTGCAATTTTCCTCCATAGGGTTCTAGCTGGCAGTTTTCTTTAGAAGGAGACTATAGGCTTGGGAGGCATTGTTATCTATCTGGCAGTACAACGTTCGTTTTTCAGACAAAGAAATGAAGAACTCATGTTTTCAGGCATACTGACAAAAAATTACTGAAATTGTTTAGTTGTACTTGTCAACAGGAGTCTGGGAATTGTGTTATTTTAGGGGTCCTACTGCAACCATCTTTATAGCACAAAGTTTATGCTGACAGTGTTCCATGCTTTCAAACTCTGGTACAAAAACCAGCAGAAAAGAATAATATTAAAATAAATACAATCAACTGCAACAATATTTTGCCATTGACCCACCTTCTTGAACATATTGTTCCATGAAATTTATTTCTTATGAAATAAAGTCACATCTGATTCTTAGGGTTATTGAAAGATTCATGTTAAATTATTTATTCTCATCAGAGACACTCTAATTTTGTCTTTTTAAAGAAAGTTAGTTGGCAGGAAAGCCCTACTGGGTCAGCCTGTGATATCATGTGCTTCTTTTTCAATGTAGACATAAGTGGCAATTGACCATTTGGGTATAAGATGTGAATCTCTCCTCCACTCTTCCTATCACTGGCTTCATCATAGCCTCCCAGGCCAAACTCCTCTGATACAAAAGAGAGTTGCCAGCTTTCCAGAGCGACCTTCATTTGGCAGAGCTACCTTCATGCCAGGTCCTGCCCATACTGGACACCTGGCAAAGATACGTTGGTTTGATTTGATGTGATAATGGACGCACTGGAAGAAAGAACTACTGTTGACAGGCAGGAGCTCACCACACTTCCTGTCTTGTGTCTTTCGGTAGGGCCCAAGGCTGCTCCATAAAGTGCCACTGGATAAAAACAGGTGTTTTTTATATGCAGACAGCGTTATCCTGCATGTACAAAGGTGGTATCTTGATGCCCTGTTAGGATGCAGTTTTTCCTCATGATAGCTACAGGGTGTTTGTAAGCGACATTGATTACCTATCACACCACCCCTTCCCCTGCACAGCTTCGACTGGCCCTTGCACAGCTAGAGGTAAACAAGACTTAACTGAGTCGGCTTAAAGCTTCAGCCTCCAGCTTTCCTTTTATTTGTTTCACCCTTTGGAGCTGGTGTCTCTCTTACCCACATGGGCTGAGTGTTCTCTCAAGCTATTTCCTTCCCCTCATGAAAACCCACTTTGAAAGAGAACTAGAAACTCATTCATCCTAAAAAATTCAGGTTGAAATTCTCTTGTGAGTTTATGCCTTTTAGGAAAGCTCAATGAGCAAAACTTCAGGTGAAGGAGGTTGCTTTTTGGTGGCAGTGGTGATGTAGGGGGCATGGAAGAGGTGGCTTCCTGGTACACTTGGTACCCTGACTGCAGTCTCTTCCTATCAGTGCATTCCACCCCCTGGCAGCCTGCCACTGACTCAGACCTGTGGGCTTGGCATGTAGATGACCCTTAGAACTGTTACTAAAAGTACCAGAAGGGTAAACTTCAATTCTGCCTCCACCATTTTGTGGTCTCCAAAGCATTTCATTTCGCAATTCCATTTTGTTTCCCTTTCCACAAGTTAACCAAGGCATCTGGCAGCTGTGATGCAGAGTCAGCAGGAAGTGTTTTTTTTCCTTTACTGGCTGGCAACGTCTCAAATTTGAGTGAGTTCTCAACCCCAACTATGCTTTTAGAAATTTTGCTAAACAAAAGGAGATTGCTAAAAGAACAAGAGTCTTAAAACTGCATTAAATTCTACACCAAGAGTCTTGAAGAAAGGCTGTTCACACAAAAACTCCATGAGACCAGGAAAGGACATTCTTATGTGTAGGTCACTTTTATGCCCAGAATCATAATATAACAAATAACTAGTAATAGCTATATAGAATATGAAAAAAAGCAGATTGGAAAATAACATGCAGAATGACCATCTTTTGGTAAAATGCAGGACATGCAAATATATACAGACCATTTATTTTTTGCTTACTAGGTGCCAGGCACTGTATTTAGTGCCTTGTATATAGCACTTTAATATAAATCATTAACAAAAACCTGAAGAGTTCTTATTATCCTCATTTTACTGATGACAAAACTGAGGTGTATGGAGGTTAACCAATCTGCCCAAAGTCACATTGACAATATGTAAAAAAGATCCATGATGCATTAGGATATTTTGAACCATTAGTATATGTGTTTGTAAAGAAAAACCACTGGCATAAGCTGTAATATTAACTGGTTAAGGATAATGACTCTTTAATTTTTAAATTTAAATTATGTATATTTTAAAATGCATCTCCAATGAATGTCTTTTGTTAACAGAAGTTTTTTTTAAGTGAGAAAATTATGTGAAACTGTATAGATGAGTTAAATATATTTACTGTTAGATGATAACAAATTTGAGTGAATTCTTTTTTTTTCTGTTTATTCTGTTTGTGAAACTATAAAGACTGCTGAATTAGTCTGCTGGAGCTGCCATAAAATACCACAGATTGGGTAATTTAAACAACAGCAATTTATTTTCTCACAGGTCTGAAAGCTAGAAGTTCAAGATCAAGTTGTTTGTAGGGTTGGTTTCTAATGAAGATTGTTCAACTTGGTGTGTAGATGACCATCTTCTCTCTTCACATGATCCTCTGTGCATGTTTATGTCCTAGTCTCCTTATAAGGAAACCACTTACATTGGATAAATGCCCACTCATATAACCTCATTTTACCTTAATTACTTCTTTCAAGTCCCTATTTCCAAATACCATCATGTTATGAGTATTAGGGGATAAAATATCAACATATAAATTTTAGAGGGGACACAATTCAGCCTCCATAACAATGTTAATCATTGAAATGTCTAACTTAAATAACTCAAGACATTAAAAATTGATGCCAGTGATAAAAACAACATTAACAGATGCTTGACGCTTGAGAGGATCCTATAGCTTCTCTTCAAACGCTTCACTTCTGAAATAAAGAATAGTTTCAGAGTAAAGCTTATAAGATTTTTTCCAAACACTCCAGAAAGAGCCATGGAAAGGCCTAATGCCAATAACATAGATGTGCACTTGTTGTATATCTGGAATTCAAAACTCTATGACAATCATCATTCTGTCATCTTTTCCAATGGTGTTTTGCATTTGTGGCTTAAAAATATCTCTCTTCCTACATTTCATGACACACATACAACATTTTAGCTAAATTTCTAGAGTCTAGCTGATAAGATATAAATCCTCGAGACGTTGCATCTGAAACTTTTTTGTTTGTTTTGTTTCTCCCTCATTTTTAGTGATAAACAGTTCATTCAAGCTTAGGAACAATATAATAGTATAACAATGGTCTCATCAGAAATGGTACAATAAACCAAATAAAGAAATTATGTCCTCTGCATTCCCATCTTTGGCAGAATTAACAAGTTGTATGTAGAATATTAGGGTCAGCAGAGGATGGTCTTTTTTTCCACAGAGTCCCTGATGCTGGTGATGATTGTCCAGAAAGGAAAGTTTAAATGAGCCTTGCTCTTTCTCTTCGTGTTTTTTCCGCTCATACTTTTCACTAACCTGTAGAGTCTCAGATTCTAGATCTGTTTCCTGTCTACCACCATTCTTTCACTTCTTCACTTGTTTTGTCCCCATTCTACCTGCCTGTTGAATACTATCTATCCAACGAGGTCTGGCCAAGAGCTCAGTTTACCTTCTCTGGAATGCCTTCCCTGACTGGGCCTTCAATACTTCTACCCTTTCTAGATGTTTGTGGCCTTCTATAAAATGAAACTTTTCAAAGACAGATAACTCTTTTTGTCCTTGGGATGGTTTTATCTCACCAATGCTCAAAAAATAAGTGTTAGGTGAACAAATGAATGAATTAATGGAGTTCTTACTTTTGACACAGTTTCTGTATTAATAGTATTACTGTCTAATAAATGATCTCAGAACCTAGCCACTTAAAACAATAGACATTTATTATCTTACAGTTTCTGGATCAGGAATCTGGAAGCAGCTTAGCTGAAATATATCTCCCTCAAAGTCTCTCATAAAGCTACAGTCAAAATGGCAGCTGGGTCTGCAATCTCATTTGAAGGTTCAATGGAGGCAGGTTCTTGTTCCAAGCTCATTCATGTAGTTGTTGACATAATTCATTTCTTTCCTGGCTATTGCATTGAAGGCTTCCCTCAGTTCTTTGTCACATGTACTTCTCCATAGGGAAGCTCACAGTCTAGCAGCTGGCTTTGCTCAGAGCCAGAGAGAAAATGGAAGAGGGAAGAAGGATGGAAATTAGAGTCTGGGAAGTGACAGCTCATTATTTTGCTATATTTTATTCCTTAGAAATGAGTCACTATGTCCCACCTACTCTCAACAAGAAGTGATTACACAAGGACATGGATATCAGGAGGAAGGAATCATTGGGGGTATTCTTAGAACCAGCCTTCCACAGTCCCACTTTCAATCTGCTTTTTTTCTTGCTGCACTTAATACTATGTTGTTTTTTTTTTTTGTTTTTTTGTTTTTTTTTTCCAGGAAGTCAGCTATAATCCCCTGGAACATGGTTCCTAGAGCCTCAACTCTGGGCTGGATATAAACCCAAAAGTTGATTGTGTAACTATTACTTTAATTTTAAAAGGTCTCAGAAAGATTCAAACATTTGCTCCTGCTGCTCTTTTATTTTTATTTTCATTCCATTGATTGGGCTTTTTTTTTTTTTTAAGAAAACTTGTATTTTAGATTCAGGGTACACGTACAGGTTTGTTATATAGGTAAACTTGTGTCACAGAGGTTTGTTGTACAAATTATTTCATCACTCAGGTACTAAGCCTGGTACCCACTAGTTATTTTTTTCTGTTCCTCCCCCTCCCCCGACCCCCGGTAGGCTCCAATGTCTGCTGTTCACCTCTATATGTTCATGTGTTCTCTTCCACTTACAAGTGACAATATACAGTATTTTGTTTTCTGTTCCTGCATTAGTTTGCTAAGGATAATGGCCTCTAGCTCTATCCATGTTCCCGCAAAAGACATAATCTTGTTCTTTTTTATGGCTACATAGTATTCCATGGGGTATATGTACTACATTCTCTTTATCCAATCTGTCATTGATAGGCATTTAGGTTGATTTCATGTCTTTGCTATTGTGAATAGTGCTGCAATGAACATTCATGTGCATGTGTCTTTATGATAGAACGATTTATATTTCTTTGAGTGTATACCTAGTAACAAAATGTCTGGGTCCAATGGTAGTTCTGTATTTAGTTCTTTGAGGAATCACCACACTTCTTTCCACAATGGTTGAATTAACTTATGCTCCCACTAATAGTGTATAAGGGTTCCCTTTTCTTTGCAACCTTGCTGGCCTCTGTTATTTTTTGACATTTTAATAATACATGTTCTGACTGGTGTGAGATGGTAACTCATTGTGGTTTTGATTTGTATTTCTCTAATGGTCAATTGTAGGGAGACCCCCTGAAACTACTGCCACAGAATAAAAGATGAAATGTCCCTGATTATTGTAACTACAAAATTGCATGCAGGATTGTGTAAAGACAATGCCAGGTTGGGCTACCAGAATGAGCCAACAGCGCATGATGTGCTTCTCCCTGCAGAGAGCCTATAAACGGACGTGCAGTCAGGGAGGTTTCACGTCACCAAGATTTCTATCCCAGGAAGGCAGATATTCATAACTCTGGGAATGGAATGTGACCCTTTTGGAGAGCCAATAAATGGATGCATGAGGGGCGCCTGTTCATATGGATAAGATAGGGCTATAAACGCCCTTATCTTGCCATGGCTCTTCGAGGCCTCTTTAGGGTTAAGGCATACTCCCATCTGAGAATTTCTGGTCTAACAGTTGTCTAGCTTTATGTCCTGTTTCTATTGATTGTTTGTAACCATCCTTTGCTGCAACTGTTACTGCTGATTAACATCTTGCTAATCACAGGTTATGGAAAGACTGTGTTTCTGTTTTAAGGCTCTGTTAGAAACTGCTGATGCACACACTATATTGTAAATTCTTATCTCTGTATATACTGTACTTCTGCATACCGATGTTATGTTAAAGAATTACTTCATCCCCATGTGACCATCTCACCTCATAATCAAATGATCCTAAATCCCTCACTAACCTACCCCTGCCCTCACTAAACTTAATAATAAATGGTGGTATATCCAGTGCATTGGCAGCATCGCAGGACTAGAAGGCGGTGACTCCCCGGACCCAGCTTTCATTATCTTGTGTGTGTCTTTTATTTCTTGACCTGCCAATCCACCTGGGAACAAAGAAAGAGCCCCATTGCATTGTGGGCTGCTGGCCAGATCCCACAATAATCAATGATATTGAGCCTTTTTTGTATGCTTTTTGGTGGCATGTATGTCTTCTTTTGAAAAGTGTCTATTCGTGTCCTTTGCCCACTTTTTTTTTCTTGTAAATTTGTTTAAGTTACTTACAGAGGCTAGATATTCGACCCTTGTCAGACGCATAATTTGCAAATATTTTCTCCCATTCTGTAGGTTGTAAACACTTTGTTGATAGTTTCTTTTGCTGTGCAAAAGCTCTTAAGTTTAATTAGATCCCATTCGTCAATTTTTTATTTTTGTTGCAATTGCTTTTGATGCCTTTGTCATGGAATCTTTACCCGTTTCTATTTCCAGAATGATATTGCCTAGTTCTCATCCAAGGTTTTTATAGTTTTGGGTTTTACATTTAAGTATGTAATCCATCTTAAGTTGATTTTTGTATATGGTGTAAGGAAGAGGTCCAGTTTCTATCTTCTGCATATGGCCAGCCAGTTATCCCAGCACATTTATTGAATAGGGAGTCCTTTCCTCATTGCTTTTGTCAGCTTTGCTGAAGATCAGATGGTTGTAGGTGTGCAGCCTTATTTCTGGGCTCTCTATTCTGTTCCATTGGTCTATGTGTCTGTTTTTGTATTAGTACCATGGTGTTTTGGTTACTGTTTGGATTCTTCCATTATTATTTTGAGTGATTGCCCTGGAATTTTAGCTTTCTTTACTCCGTAGGCCATACTATAATTCTGGGTTTCCTATTGACCCATTATCCTCAAATAGGATTTCTCCCACTATGTCACTATAAAGAATATCTGGTTTGAAACTGGCCAACTCTTACTAAAGTCTCTTCAGAAACCATAATGGGAAAACTTTGATTTTGTAGAATACTACTGCATGAACTTAATTTAGGTTGAAGTAATTTTTAGGGTTAATAAAAGAAAAGCTTATTCTTGAAACATCAAATTACTGAAATATCAATTCTAGTTGTTAATTCAAAGCTGACAAGAGTATGTCTAATTAAGCATATACTAGTCCATTAATATAGGTAGTTAGCAACTCTTACTCAAGGATCAGAAGTATTAGAACTGGATGTTGAAGATCTGGCTCTGACACTTGTTGTGGCACTAATAGGTAAATGAGTGTAGGCCTTTAGGCAAAAAAAAAAAAAAAAGAAGAAGTAAATTTGGAGGAGTATAGTTAGGCTGTCATCAGGTCTTTTTTATTTTCTCTAATATTAATAGCTAACACATACTAAACAGGTATATCTGAAAGCTTTATAAGCATTATCTAATTCTTATGTCAACCTTCTGAGACAGTTACTACCTCCATTTTCAAGATGTAGAAATGGATACTTAACAAGGTTAGGTCATTTTGCCAAAGATCACATAAAATGATGTGGTAGAGGTGAGATTCAAAGATTTGGCCCCAAAATATGTGGTTTTAATAAATTTGCTATATTGCCTTCTCTAACAATACAATTTAGTAACATTCATTCAAAAATATTTTTGAATGTCTGCTGTGTGCCAGGCACTTTCTTATATATGGAGAATACAGAATAAATAAGATAGCCATGATTCCTGATTTTAACTGGAAGAGACATGTGATAAACACACACATAAATAAGAACGCAGAAAATCCAATTATGGTCTGAGCTGTGCCATGGATTGAAGTAAGATGAGGTGACAGAATAACTGGATGACAAATTTATTTAATTATTTATTTATTTATTTATTTATTTATTTGAGATGAAGTCTCACTCTGTTGCCCAGGCTGGAGGGCAATGGCACAATCTCGGCTCACTGCAACCGCCTCTTGGGTTCAAGCGATTCTCCTGCCTCAGCCTCCTGAGCAGCTGGGACTATAGGCGTGTGCCACCATGCCCGGCTAAGTTTTTTACTTTTAGTAGAGATGAGGTTTCACCTTGTTGGCCAGTCTGGTTTTGAACTCCTGACCTCAGGTGATCCGTGCACTTCAGCCTCTCAAAGTGCTGGGATTTTAGGCGTGAGCCACCACGCCCGGCCTGGATGACAAATTTAGAGGTGAGTAAAGGAAGGTCTCTTTGAGGAGATGACGTAAGCTGAAGTCTGCCTTACAGTACCATGCAGTGGTTAAGAGCTGGGACTTTGGAGCTACTTCTCTCATTTACTAGCCATGTGACCCCAGCCGTATTATTTAAACCCTGTTCCTTAGTTTCTGGCAGTGTAACTGCTCGTAGGGTTGCATGTACAAGTTAGTATGTGTAGAGTGCTTAGAAAATTTGGATTCTTGGCATTTTGTAAACACTATATAAATGTTAACTATTATTATAAGTAGCAATAACCATTTGAGGAGTAAAGAGAAAAATATTCCAGACAAAGGATGCAACTGACACAAAGACCTTAAGGGAAGAATGAGCTGAGTATGTTCGAAAACAGGAAAATCAACGTGGCTGGATCAAAATGTAAAGAGGAGGATAGTAAAAGATGAAGTCGGAAACACAGACAGGTACAGGCCAGATTACTAGTACTTTGTAAAACAATATAAAGAGTTGCTCCAAGTGCAAGGAGAAGTCAGGGAATGAGATTTTGAACGTTTCTCCAACTTGGCATTATTGACATTCTTAGCCAGATAATTCTTTGTTGTGGGATGCTGTCCTGTGCAGCATCCCTGGTCTCTACCCAGTGGCATGTATTTCTCTGAGTTGTAATAACCAAAAATGTGTCGAGACCTTTCCAAATGTCTCTTTGGGGGCAAAATTGTCTCAATTAATAACCACTGACTTTTAAAAAATCCACCTGGACTCTCATGTGAAGAATAGATTGTAGTGGAGCAAGATTGAAGACGGAGACCAGTTCAGAGGCTACAGCAGTTTCCTTGAAGACAGAATATTAGTGTTTGGACCGGAGTAGTAGATGTGAGAAGAAATAAATGTCTTTGTGACAAGTTTTGGAGATAGAGTCTATAGAACTTGCTGAAAGATTGACCATGAAATGAGACAAAGGAGAAATCAAAGCTAACTCCTAGGTTTGAGATCTGTGCAATTGGGTAGATATAGTACCAAGATGGGGGAACACTGGGAGAAAATCAGGTTTTGAGTCACCACAAGAAGTCTTAAGTCCTGATCTGGATATGTTATGTTTGAGATGCCTCTGGACATCCATCTGGAGATGGTGAGTTGGCAGAAGTGAGGTAGCACTAGAGATATAAACTTGCTATCACTAATACATCGGTGTTGTTAAGCCATAAATATGAATAAAGCCATGTATACAGCATGTGTAGATAGAGACGAGAACCCAAGACCGATCCCTTGGACAATCCAAAATACAGATGTCAAACAAAAGAAGAAGAGCTAACAAGGGAGACTGAGAAGGAACAATGAGAGGTGAGAAAATAAAACCATTCAAGTATAGTGTCCCAGAAGCTAAATGAAGACACTGGTCAAGAAAAACTAAGAGTTTGTTGAGTTTATTATGATACTTATTATTATTATGATACTAATAAGTAATCATAAGAAGACAGAAAACTGATAATTGGGCTTAGTAACATAAAAGCCATTGGCAACTTAAACAAAGGAAGACGTAGAAAGGAGTCATGAAGACAGAAACTTGAGACACTTTGCTGCAAAGGGAGTAAATGAGCTGAAGCTAGAAAGAGAGGTGCTCTTAAGGAATACAAAAAAGACCAAAGACACATAGGGCAAGGTCTCCCTCCATGCTATTATCCAGATTCTCTTCTCCAAATACGACCACAGCTTCAGTTTTTCCTATTGTCATAGTGATATGATATGAGGGAGACAGGTAGTTAGGTAGGTAGGGAGGGAAGTAGATCGGTAGACACAAACACATGTACATTTTTATTGGGGTTTAGAGCCTCTGGTACGTAGGTAGCTGGCACTAGGCCCATTAATGGGACTCCATAGGCATGTAAACTCACAGCAAGACTTCTGGGACAAACGTAGTCTGCATCTTGAGAGCTGATTCCAGGAGCTCAGATAGCAAGTCAGAAAGTGGCACTGTTACCAAAAAACCAGGAGTTTGGGCTAGGTCCTGCTGCTTGCCACACAGAAAGTCAACCACTGAGATGATAATTATTGTCTAGAAAGAAGGCTTTAACTGAGTGTTGTAGCTGAGGAGATGAAAGCTCAGCCTCAAATCCATCTCCCTAACTGACTACAACTAGGGGTTTATATAACAAGAGAGAAATGTAACAATGTGTAAGAAAACAGGAACTACTCTTTTTTGTTTTTTGAGAGGCCTGAGGGTTCTTTCCTGAGGAAGGAGCTCAGATAAAACAAATACAAGTTTCAAGCTTTAACAGCAGAAGGGGCTGGGCGCAGTGGCTCACCCCTGTAATCCCAGTACTTTGGGAGGCCAAGGCAGGACGATCACTTGCGGTCGGGAGTTTGAGACCAGCCTGACCAACATGGAGAAACCCAGTCTCTACTAAAAATATAAAATTAGCCAGGTGTGGTGGCACGTGCCTGTAATCCCAGCTACTCAAGAGGCTGTGGCAGGAGAATCACTTGAATCTGGGAGGCAGAGGTTGTGGTGAGCCAAGATTGTGCCATTGAACTCCAGCCTGGGCAACAAGAGTGAAACTCCATCTCAAAAAACAAAAACAAAAAACAAAACAAAACAAAACAAAACAGAAGAAGGGTCAATTTCTATGTTTACCCAAAAACAACTCTATGAGACTATTCGGCCCATTTCAGCAGTAGAGGTCAGATATCCCTATGCCCTAGGCATTACCAGGATGGGGAGACTGCCTGGACCCTGGGAAGACCTATTTCTCCAAAATACTGTGAGAACTTAGTCTAAGCCAAATCTAACCTGATGGCCTGAGCTAAGGTCTGCACTTTGGCCCTCATTTTCAGGGATCTCGATCTCTGAGCTCACAAGATATTTATCCTGGTGACACCCTAGTGAAATCAATGACACTGTAATTCCCATTATCTAGCACAGTGTGGCTGCTTAATCAATGCTCATTTATTTAGAAATAAATGAATAAATAAATGAAGGAATATAGCCAGTTTTATTGCTTAGCACCTTTTACTATCTTATATAGATTCAGCTTTCCTGGTGTCAGTATTGTACTAAGTAATGTTCTTTGTGTGAGTATGAAATAGCCGATGTGCATCCTGCAAGGGCTCAGGTATGCCAAAGAAATGGATTACAAGGCTGCTTCCTGGAGCTTTCTCCAGCCAAAAAAATAAAAATAGCCGTATAAGAACATATTATTTTCCCTTTCTATAGGCCTCCAACTGCTAGGCATAAATTTCTTTTCAAACTTTCCACAAAACCTTACCCTTGGACTAAGATCAAGAAAAGAAACCTCAGGCTTTTCTCAGAGAAAATGCAAATAAGATTTGACTGAAGTCTTATGATTACCTGGCCCCAGGCCTGAGGGGCTGTGTCTTGGCACCGCCAGAGGAAGCCCAGGAAGATGGGAGCCTGCTGAAAACTGCTTCTGGCAGAAAGACAATCATGAAGCTTTTTTCCCCTAGGCTGTCATGCCAACTCACAAATTCCTGAACTTAAACATCCACAAACACAATCCTCATAAGACTCTTGACTCTTTCCTCATATCAGTCACTCCTTACTGTTTGTTGAGACCCTGATTGCATTACTTTAAGGGAAAAAAATTGGCTTCCTTTTCTCAGGACACAAAACCAAGCATAATATACAATTGTGGTCACCAAGATGGTAAGGCATGAATTTTGAGTCTTCCTAAATATTGAATATGGCAACAATTTTAAAGCAACACTTTAAAATTGAGTCTGACCTCAAACTATTCTGACTCAGTGCATAAATGGCCCCACTAGGCTTCTTTTATAAAGACATAAAATCAACCTAAATGCCCATCAACGATAGATGGATAAAGAAAATGTGGTGCATATATACCATGGAATACTATACAGCCATAAAAAACAATGAGATCATGTTCTTTGCAGGAACATGGATGGAGCTGGAGGCCGTTATTTTTGGTAAACTAACACAGAAACCGAAAAACATATACTGCATGTTCCCACTCACAAGTGGGAGCTAAATGATGAGAACACGTGGACACATAGAGGCTTACTGGAGGGTGGAGGGTGGGAGGAAGGAGAGGATCAGGAAAAATAACTAATGGACTAGGCTTAATACATGGGTGATGAAATAGTCTCTGTACAACAAACCTCCATGACACAAGTTTACCTGTGTAACAAACGTGCACTTGTACCCCTGAACTTCAAAGTTAAAAAAAAAAGTATCTGTACTGGGTATCTGTAAGAAGAAAGCTGATGGTTGAAAAGGCAGAAATTGGCATTTTGAGGTTTTCTGGACTATCTGTGATACACACTGCTGCTTTGCTGCCTTTCAATGCATTCCTCACCATGCACCAAAGGAATCTTTTAAAGTACAAATCTGATCATGTTACACACAGACTCCCACAAAGTCTACATGGCTTGGCATGGTGTAGTCTCTGTGCATGTTTCCTATTTCATTGCTTACCTTTGGCTCCAGCTACATAAGCTTTGCTCAGTTCCTTCAATCTGTCCTTCTCCCTTCTACCATGTCCTTGCACATCCTCTTACATCTGCCTCCAATTCCACCTGATTAAGTTTTACGCTTCTTTATGATTGCTGCTAATTTTTACCTCTCCAGGAAAGCTTTTGCCAACTTCTATGAACTGGGTGACTTCTCTATTTTTCCATTCTTTGCTACTTTAACACTCATTGACATTTATTCTAACATTAAACTATAAGTTCTGTAAGGATAGGGATGTATTTTCAAGTGTTTAGAGCAATGCCAACGCTTAGATATTCAAGAACTACTTGTTCAGTTAAGAAAAACACACCCTAAGGACAGTGACCAAGACACGACAAACAACATGTCTTCTGTTGCTGGGATTCCCTAGGATTTTTGCCATACATCTTTTTATACAACTTCTGGGAAACAGGAGGAAGAAAATATTATTTGGGAGAGCAGATCTATTAAAAAAAAAGAACTTTTCACATAGCCATCAAATGGAGATAGAAAACAGGTCTCTAACGCTTTGAAACATTTTTTTCCCTTGACTGTGATGCAAATAAGTTTCCACTTCTTGTTCCTGGCCAATTTCAGCTTAATTTAGCTTAATGAAACATAGTAAATGTTTTCTGGGGACCTTTTTTTGTGGCGAGTATTGTGATGGTAGCTGTAGAGTATACAAAACTGAGTAAAACACACTCTTGGCCCTTAACAGTTCGTAGCCTGGCAGGATAGTTTAAAAATACACAAATAGTAGAGGAATATGTTAAAACAATGCTGTGAAAGATCCAGGGAGGGAAGGATTTCCTGGACCACCCTATTTCCGCATCTTCCCAGGGCGGGGACCTGTTGTTTTTCAGGGGCCATGTAGTCCAAATTATGCAAGTGAAGAAGTCACTACAGACAGTGCATTTTCTCTCGCAGTTTTAGGTCTATTTATAGTCCAGTTCCTGGGGTAAGAATAGCTTATTAAAACATTGTATTATTTGATGCATAAGAAAGTTTGTGTATATAGCTAATGATTCTATTAAAATGTATGAATGAATAGCTTTTCAAAATCTACCATTTGATAAAGTGTCAATTCTACAGTAATCAAAAGCTAAGAAAAGGAAGTAGAAGTTCATTACCTAGATATTTCCATAAAAAACAATCAGGTGTATAATTCAGCTAGAGAATTTATTAGTTTTAAAGACTCTTGCCATAAAGTAAAACAAGAAATGTGAGAATACAAGCTTTCAAATGTTTCCGAAGCAGTTTCAAAGTTCCTGAATACATATTTTATTTACTGAGTAGCACCTATATGCATAGAATTCAGATAAGCATTGTGGGAAATCTCAGGAAATACAAGTTTAACAACAACAATACAAAAGCCACATAGTAGTAGAAGAGAATTGGACTTAAGATATGTGTCCAATGAGTACTGCAAATTTTAAGTGCCATATCAAGAAGGGAGATCTCACAGAAGGGGCTTTGAAGCCACTGAGTTGAGGTCTGAAATAACAATGCCAGCTAACAATCTTTATATATACATATGTGTGTGTGTGTGTGTATGTGTGTGTGTATATGTATACATATATATACACACATTTTAGAGATAGGGGTTTGCCATGTTGGTCCAGCCTGTTCTTGAACTCCTGGGTTCAAGCAATCTGCCCACCTTGGGCTACCAAAGTGCTGGGATTATAGGCATGAGCCACCATGCCCAGTCTCTAGCTAACACTCTTATAAGCACTTATTATTCAGGCATTCTGCTGGTCATTGATGTGTGTTTCAACCCTCACAGTGACTTACACACTGTTAAGTAACAGAAACCTAACTGAAATGAGAGAGTTCCTTCACCCTCTTATGGGACTTGCAACAGAGGTGTGGCTTGCTCGCTTGGCCACTGCACACTCAAACCCCTTAAGGGAGGGGGAGCACGCAGACAGGCAGGTGCAGGAGACGGGATGAGTGCTTTTGGGTTCTAGCCCCATGGTGGCATCTAGGGGTGTGTTACAATTAATGCTCTTTTAGCAGTTACTGTCCGTGGATGGCTAAGTGTTAAACCAGCTCAGTGAAGAGTTAGGGTGACAGCCTTTTACATCCTGTCGTCTTGGTACCCAGGTCTTTGTCTGGCAGCCAGGAAGAATCAGGTCCTACAGACTTGAAGGAGGGTGAATACAGAGATTTTATTGAATGATGGAGGTGGCTCTCAGCAGGATGGATGGGAAGCTGGAAAGAGGATGGAGTGAGAAAATAACCTTCCCCTGGAGTTTGGCCATCCCGCGAATGATCTCTCTTGACAGTCCCCAGCTGAACTCCTCTCGATGTTCAGACACTCTTTCTCCTCTCTCCTTCTCTGCCACACTGCTTTGCTGCTCTTCTGCTCATGGAGCCTGAGGTTTGGAGTTTTTATGGGTATAGGGTGGGGGTGTGGCAGGCCAGGGTGTTCTTGGAAAAGGCAACATTTGGCACGAAAACAGGAATGCCTGTTCCTATTTAGGGCTGTAGGTTTCCAGGCTAGAGGATGGGGCCTTTGCCAGGGAAACACTCTCTTTTAACCAGTATTTCCCTGCCTCTTGTCCATATCATAACCACAGTGGCATAATGAAGTAAAGGCTCATCCTACCTCGCATAGTAGGGTTCAGGAGTAGGCAGTCTGGGGCTGATACAAATGCTTGAGAAATCATCAAGTTTCCAGCTTCCTGTAACCTTCAGCTGCATCATGCTTCGTGGGTGTTTTTTAGCCCCATGGTTATAAAATGAGTGGTCCACTTAAGGCATTGCACTGGCATCCCAGTAGAAAGACAACAAAAGCAACAAGTGCAAATAAATGGAAAGAAACACTTTCCTAAGACTTTCTAGCAGACTTCAGATTTCCACTCCATCCCGTTGGTTAGAACTATATCACATGGACACCCAGTGGCATAACTGGTTGAGAAATGAAGGCTTTTTGTTTTTCTTTCATCTGACAACATAGCTGCCTAAAAAGCTATGGAGTTGGATATTGGTGAAGAAGGAAGGAAATGGACATCAAATAGACATTTAGCAGTGCCACCTCAGATAGGTACTACTATTATTCTCATTTTGCATGAGGAAACCTAGACATTGAGAGTTAAGTAACCTGCACAAGGTCATCTAGTTAATATGTAGAAAAGCTGGATACAAACACAGGCAACCTGATTTCCAGAGCCTGAACTTTTAACTCTGTGCTAGGATTTGAATCTGAGAGTAGAGGGAAAGGCAATTTGTGACAGGAAGATAGTGTTAACAAAGGTGCAGTGCGTGTGTGCATGTGCGCGTGTGCGCTTGTGTATGTGTGTACACGTGCATGCATGTATGTTGGAACCCTAGATGCTGATCATGTGTGAGAGAGGCCCTGAGGCTGAAATAAAGGAGCCACCCTGAGTAGTGGAGAGAAGTCAGGAGGGAAGGTGATTTGGATTTATACCGTCTGCCTGGGTAAACCTTCAGGAACATGAACTGCGTCGGTCCTGAAATTGAAATAATGACAATATATAGGCAAATATTGGCAAGAATGAATGAGGAGATGTTAAATATGAGCAGAGCCAGAACCCAGGGTGTGGTAAATCAAGCAAAACATCCTAAGAAGCAGTAGCCAAGGTTAGGTCCAGGATGTTCTGCAGTCCAGATGTGTCCAGCAGTCAAAGATATATGAGCTGGAAGCCAGGGTCTGATGGTTCGGAGTTAGAGTTGGGGAATTAGAATCTTGGAATATTACATACCTAGGTTCTTGATTGTTTTATGGCAGTACATCCCAGCACTTTAGGAATATTATTGGCACATTATTTAGCACTAGTTCTTAATCCTTAAACACTGTAACATTTAAGAGGATAAGATGACCCCAGACTATGAGAGCACCAAACAGATGTTTTCCATGGAAACATGTTTACTTTCAAATATTAGCTTTACCTTTGTTATCTCACAGGGTAAGTGGAGTGGGAACACACAAAAATAGGTAGAATTAAAACGGAAGGAGCTGTGCAAAGTGATGAAGCACATCAGCTTTGGATTATATATTTTTCAGTGTCGTTGTTAGTACAGAGCTTGCACCATGAGATGGCAGATTAGTGTAAGGAGACCATTACTTAGAATATGTGGGGCTCAGCAAGAGAACATGGCCACACTTTGAGTGGTGGGCTTTCTGACCTGGCAGTGTTCAAACAGAGGCTAGAAGATTGTTGAGGAGAGAGATTTCAAAATTGCTTTTTGGATAAAGTTTGACTAAAATGACTTCAAATCTGCATTTCATAATTGTACAGTATGCCCATCCGAAATCGATCAGAATTGTAATCTCCAAAAAGCAACCTGAATCTGTGAAGTCTTTCCTATTGCTTGCAGACTCAGCAGCCCTGAGTCTGCTGCTAGGCAAGTAGTAGGAAAGGCTGTGTAGAGCCTTTGTCCTCCTCACTCAAGTTTCTTCTTTGTGCACTTGAAAAAGCCTAGCAAATGAGGTCTTTCGAAGAATAGTTATAATGACTATTCTCCAGCAACCACGAGAATGGAATTCAACTTAAGGTGTTATGCATTTATTCAAATGTACCAAGCCTCAGTATGCATGTGTCTAGCCTTTATATACATACATATATAAATGTGTGTGTATATATATATACATATTTGTATGTACATACACACATATCCACATTTATGATGAAAAATAAATTCATGTTTATTGTTGCAGTTAAACTCTGAAGCTCCGAAACCATTGGGTTTGAATCCCAGCTCCTCTATCTTCTAGCTGTGAATATAGATCAAGTTACTTAACATCTTTGTACTTATTTTCTCACAAGGTAATGACTATCGTGATGATTAAATGTGCTCTTTATTACCTACAAAAGACTTAAAATGACTGGTATATAGTAAACATCCAATAAATGATAGCTATTATTATTCTAGACTTTCTAGAAAACACATAAAAATACAAAGAAGAACTAAAAATCATGTTTATTCTGAAGGAGAAGCACTGTTAATTCTGCGCATATCTTCCCAGTCTTTGTTCATGTGCTTGTCTTCTGTTTACTCTCACTCTGGAGTCATGCTCCAGGGCCTAGGTTTCCAATGCACATGCATGCACACGTACACATGCACATACACAGAAATATACCTGCACATATGTTTTTATGTTTCTTGTAAAGGTTAGAATATGTGCCTTAATGATCAGTATAGGGGAAAGGGGGAAAACTTCCCCTTTGTCCTCCAAAGATTCGCTGAAAATCACTGACAAGAGGCATATTAATAGGAGAAAAGGAATATACATTTATTAATGTGTACATGGGAGCCTTTAAAATTAAGACCCAAAAACACAGGGGAAATTGTCCATTTTTATGTTTAGGTTTAGCAAATTATGGACAGCATGTAGAAATATTATTGGACAAAAAATATGATCTAATGTTACTAGACTGAGTGGGGAAACTCAGGTCTGTCTGTTTAGATTTTTCTTTGTCTCTCTGAGCATGTATTCCTTTTTTTGGATATGGCATAGGGCCCTCTCTGGAATGGGGGTCTTGTGACCTATAATCAAAAAAGATAAATCTAGTTATCTAATTGTTTAGTGGCCAGTTTTTGTGCAGTTATAGTGGAGGGACAGTCAGAGTAAAATTTTTAAATTTTATGGCTGGCTTTGGGTAAAGGGGTTTTAGTTTCTATGACCCACCTCGAGTGAGAAAGATTCTAGTTTCTATGGCTAGCCTTGAGAGAGAATGGGACTGAGAGATAGTAGAGTAGAAGAAGGTCAGAGAAAAATTTCTGTTTTGAGGCTGCTTCTGCGGCCTTCATTTTGGGTATGTTTTTCTGAGTCACAACATTAGATAATCCTGCACAAATATGTATTCGTGACTAAGTTATGCCCTAGAAGGTCACGGCTTTTTTTTAACAGTGATAACTCTTAAATGATGATTGAGTCATTTTTCATAGAGAATAAATATTTTGCCATTTTTTCATTAATTCTCTGATCAGCGAAAGTATATATTCTAAATTTGATTGCTTTGTTTAAATATTTATATGTTTCTGTTACATAAACATAGAAAACTGTAAAATAAAAATGAATGTCTTTTTTACAAAATCTGTGCTTCAAGTAGAAAGGGTAAGTGAGTATACACATTACAGACCATTCATAGAATAAAATAATGTGCATTTAAAAAAGAATGAGGTAAGTCTATACACACTAACACAGAAGAATGTCTATGACCCGGAAAGATGTCCATGATGCTTAAATTAAAAGCACTGTGGAACAATAAATAGAGAATGACCATCTTTATTTATACCTGTGTTTTAAAAATTTTTTTTTGTAGCTCATCAGCTATTGTTAGTGTTAGTGTATTTTATGTGTGGCTCAAGACAATTCTTTCAATGTGGTCTAGGGAAGCCAAAAGATTGGACACCCCTGGTCTAGGCAGTGCTGTGGTCAGGTTTGCTGAGTATTCTGTAGGTGGAATGTAAAATCCAAGATAATGCCTGATGGAAAGTGCACCAACCTGATACTGATCCTATCTCCAGGCTGGGTTCAATGCTCCTGTCTTCATTTCCAAGTTTCCAACAGAATCTTGTGCTTACACTCATCCTACAGGGGATCAAGCTTTACACTTTGCTTTTTCTGCTTACTTGTCTCTCTACCCTATTAGATTTTGAGGTCCCTGAAAACAAGAAATACCATTTTTTTGTTTTTATTTTTAAATCTCTATAGTCCCAACATTTAGCATTGTGCCTAACATAAGCAGCCAACGAATGTTCATTTGATTTGTTTGATTTAATATAAAATTTTGTATAATACCCAGTTGATGTTTGTTTGGAAATTCTGCT
>NW_012100209.1:5358024-5373038 GCF_000951045.1 Mandrillus leucophaeus | reverse complement strand
CATAATCCTTGGCACTTTCTTTTGAAACCACTGAACACTTGGATGAAATTCTTTTGGGTCAGGAGGTTCCTGCTAAGCCCACGTGTAATGAAAAGAGGACATAGTGAAACACCTGCTTTCTGGTTGCAGATAGATCAATATGACTATTTAAATTTGTCAAGGAAATGAACTACAGGGAGGAATATCTGCTTTGTACAAAGATTTTTTAATGATACTCTTTGAAAAAAATGAGTATGCATAAGTGCATTTTAACTGGATTCTCAAAGAGATCTGGGACCCCAAAAGACGAATAACAGCTGTTCAGGGCAAGTAAAGAAAACTTGAATTTCAAATGGTAACCTCCTAATTTGATATAAAGTTTCTTGAAAGGAAGGATAACATCTGAGTCTCTTTGTATTTCCTGCACCTTGTACAACAGTATTCAGCCTATAGTAATCAGTAGTAGGGGATTATTTGGAAAAAAATTAATTGATGACAAAAGCAAGGCTTACTCGAAAACCATTGCTATCTAGGAATGACATCATTTGACACTGCTCCTTACCTCACCTACAGTGAGCATACCAACTTACAAGCGTTACCGGAAAGAATTTACCCCCTTCTGAAATAGTAGGAATTATCTATTTCATTTGTACACCTTGACATTTCCACACTTTTTCCATGCCCAACTACTACCATTAATTTTTATTTTTATGGTACTTACATTTGTAAAGATTTTATATTCCATTCTCAAAAAATCCTGTGGGATGCATAGGTCTTCTAGGAAGTATGACTTCTGTGACAATAAAAATGAGGCCTGATATCCCTCAGATAGGAAGTCTATTTTTCTATTTCCTTAAATTACAAAGAAAAGAGCAGTGGTCCTGTGAAATCCCATATGAATTCAAATTATACATGTAGAACACAATCGAGGTAAGTCTGTAACAACAGGAGACCAGAGTAACTTGTAACAGCAGGTGACTTTTCTAACAAAGGTCACACAGTGTGGGCTAAGCTAGCACCTCATCACTGCAAAAGGAAGCAAAACAAAAGGAAAAAAAAACCATTTTCTGTTTCTTTTTCTTTTTTTTTAAAGCAGCAACATAATTCGCTGGCTCAGCAAATGTTTTTCCCTATTACAGTTTGGGGAAGAACGAGACTTGGAGGCCTTGTTTACCCTTAGCCCTTCCTCCCGCCCCCGACTGTACCATTAAATCCTAGATACTGGGGTGACTGAAAAGGATAGGGAATAAATAAGTAATTGTCAAAATGTTTTCCCTATATTATGCATGGCAGGACTTGCTACTTTCTTTTAAGTTGGTAACAATCAGCTCAGGGGTTTGCTCTGGTTGCAAGGTCACTGCAAGAATGAACATTGAACTTTGGACTATACCTGAGGGGTGAGGTAAACAACAGGACTATAAATATCAGAGTATGCTGCTGTGGCTTTGTGGAGCTGCCAGATTAAAGCAAAGAGCAAGGAAGCAGGCTCGTTGGAAGGGGTTGTGTAAGTAGGAGCTTCGTGTTTTCTGACACTTTATTCTTTTAGAGTTTGGTAAATATTTTTTGAGTCTGATAAAATGTTTTTTTCCCATAGAATAGATTTAGAAAACAGGTGGGTAGAGGAAATAAAAATAATAAAAGAGAAAAAGGATAAGAGTCTGAACTTGGGTGTGGTAGGTGAAGTTCCCAGTGGGCACATTTGACAGTTCTTGATTTCTGCCCTGTCTTCTGCACAGCTGAGAGCAGAGGAAGCTGGAAAAATCCAAACGTTTTATTCTATAATCTGTTGTGATGTTATGTAGGCAGTATTATATGTTCAAATTTAAATATTTTCCACTGAAAGGCAGAGTAAGAACAAACAGGGAAAAAACCCAGCCATTTGGATTTGAAGAGCAGACACTGAAATATGCTCATTCTAGTGTCGTAGAAATGTCCAGGGATATTGTGAGCAGTTTCAGAAAAAAAAGTGGTGGTGGAGTGGGGTACAGCAGGTTCAGTCCACAGTGCAAAAGTGGTCACCGTTAAAGAAGCTAAAACCCATGTCACAATTAGGTGGTCTATGATTAAATGCAAAATTTTGTATTTTAAATGGTGAATAAGAGCATTCAGGTGAATTAGGGGCTTTCAGATGCTGGCCTAAAGTTCAGAGGTGGAGGACAGAGAAAGTTTGTGCATTTCCTGCTTTTTAATGAGGAATTTAAAATAAATGTAGGCCTGTATGTGGCCATCAGATCTAAGTTCTGCAATTGAAAAGTGGTGACGTTAGTGAAATTTACAACTACTTTTCAATTCTTACTGGATTAGCTTCCAGAAAATCCAATTGTGTTATTTATCTTCACTATTTTTGTATAGCTGTCTGACAACTATAATTATTAAAGGTTTATTGTGTAAGAAATAATTTTAAGAAAGCAAAATCGAGCAGCCTCTTGATTCTAATGACAGAAAAAATCCATAAGTGTGAACTCTAAGCTACAACTCTCTACCAATGGGTTATTTTTTCATCAAAAACCTAAATGAGGGAAATGAGTGAAATAGTCTTTTCATTTGTATTCACCATTCAGCTACTTGAAATACACGCTCTGGGCTGGGCAAGGTAGCTCACACCTGTAATTCCAGCAGTTTGGGAGGCCGAGGCAGGCGGATCACGAGGTCCGGAGTTTGAGACCAGCCTGGCCCGTCTCTACCAAAAATACAAAAATTAGCCGGGCATGGTGGTGGGCGCCTGTTATCCCAGCTACTTGGGAGACTGAGGTAGGAGAACTGCTTGAACCAGGGAGGTGAAGGTTGCAGTGAGGTGACATTGCACTATTGCACTCCAGCCTGGGCGACAGAACAAGACTCTGTCTCAAAAAAAAAAAAAAAAAAAAAAGGAAATATGTGCTCTGTGAAAAAGTGAAAAAATCAAATGCTGAATTTTTGTCAAGGTTCTATAACTACTGAATTTGTAGTCTAGGAAACAGAGAAACCCTAGCCATTCTATTAAGAAATAAAACAGCTTGAATTATTTTTATGTTCTCTTTGGCATCTTAGTGCATAAACAAAAATAGTTGGCGGCTATAGTTATTACAAGGTGATCTGTCTAAAAACTCTCAATATATTGCAGTAGCTAAGATGTCATGCTTTGGATTTGATGGAACTAGTTTTAATCCAGTCTCTCTTGTGACTGACTTACTCTCTGTGTGATCGTAGACAAGCTACCTAAACTCTTAGCCATGGTTTTTTTCAACTGCAAAAGGGGATAATGGTCACATAATTGTTTTAAGGATTCACTGACATGATATATAAAAGTGCTTAGAGCCACCTGAATATAGTTGTATAAAAGTTAAATAAACGTTAGCTATAATAAGGATAATTGTATTATCATTGTAAATCCCATTCTAGAGGAATTTTCTAGAAATAGTCCAAATATATCTTCTTCTTCTTAAAATATTAGAATATTTTAAATGTTAGAATAAGTAGTTGGGGTGGCCTTAAATAAGTAAGTTAATTTGTCCTCTCTCTCTATCTCCCTCTCACCTCACTCTCTCTGTCTAGTTTTTTTCTCTTCCTTTAGTTAAGTTCTTATCAAGATATCATATACAGGTAGGAGTTTTGATGTCTTAAATAATGTGAAAGACAATCAGGGTTAAAAATTCTTCCAGTGCATTAAAGCCCAGATCAATCTGATTTTAGCTTTTCTATTCTCCTCTTAATTCTGGGCTCACTCTAAGTAATTTACCATTAGCTCCCCACCTCCAAAGAAATGCATCTGCTTTTAAAAATCTCAAATCAGTGCTTGAAAATGTATTGCCTTCCCAGTTTTCAAATTGTGTCCTGATCTCTCCCCACAGACTCTTACATCAAAATGAGCCTGAATTACTTGTGAGAATTCTTCTTTGCTCCTCTCTGCTGAATGTGTTCCTTTTTCTTATTACCTGTCTACAGTTCACCTGTTTTTGAACCTCTCTGTTTAGAGAGCTAGCCCTAGTTTTCAGGATATTTCTAGTCAGGTATTTAAAAACATTTTAACTTCGTTGCTCAGAGGAAGCATCTTTTTACCAAAGAAAGTGCTGTCTAGTCATAGGAATTTTCTAGTCATAGGAACTTTCCAATAAATAGACTAATTTAGAGTGTGGATTTCAGTGAGTCTTATATGGTAGAGGGGGCGGTGATGTGCGATATTTCTACTTGGTTAGATACATAGAGCCAGACTTCAAGGAATAAGAGAAACAAAAGGGAGCCATACCCAAGAGATTTATAAATACAGAATGTTTGAACTTGAAGAGCTAAGGGCCCGACATGACCCACATTCATGTTGGTATACTGGCTTCTCTGCCATCACCTTTCTTCCTTGGTTCTCTTTTTTTGCTGGCTCTTTTCATTTCTGTGCAGAATTATCTATTTATCCCTTTTTTTCTTCTTTTCTTTTTTCTTTCTTTCTTTTTTTTTTTTTTTGAGACTGCTCTGTTGCTCAGGCTGGAGTGCAGTAGCGCGATCTCGGCTCACTACAAGCTCCGCCTTCCGGGGTCAACATCATTCTCCTGCCTCAGCCTCTGAGTAGCTGGGATTACAGGCGTCTGCCACCACGCCCGGCCAATTATTTATTTATTTATTTATTTATTTATTTATTTATTTATTTTTAGTAGAGTTTCACCATGTTAGTCAAGAAGGTCTCGATCCACTGACCTCATGATCCGCCCGCCTCGTTCTCCCAAAGCGCTGGGATTACAGGCGCAAGCCACCGCGGCCGGCCTATCCCTTTCTTCTTGGAGGATAGAAAGAACAGTCAGAACTTGGTGTGTCTCAAACAAAAGTCAGGTTGTGTTTGCAGAATGTTATATAAGTCACAGACTTATTTCTATAAGCCACAGTCTGAGCATAACTTTCTGGAGACAGAATTCATGGGCAAGGTATTTTTAGGGAGTGGAATTATGTCTGCAGGATTTATAGAAATTCATAGTTAGGACTGTGAAGTTAACTATGAAGAAGAGTGACAGGTTTTCTCTTTTACAGGACAGCCCCAGCAATGTGGAGAAGTCTGGGGCTTGCCCTGGCTCTCTGTCTCCTTCCATCGGGAGGAACAGAGAGCCAGGACCAAAGCCCCTTCTGTAAGCAACCCCCAGCCTGGAGCATAAGAGATCAAGATCCCATGCTAGACTCCAATGGTTCAGTGACTGTGGTCGCTCTTCTTCAAGCCAGCTGATACCTGTGCATACTGCAGGCATCTAAGTAAGACAGTCTTTCTGTGGCTTAAAATACCTTAAGGGGAAGGTTATTAGATACACACATGCATATAGACATAAAAGTGTAAACAATAATTTAAGTCACACTTTTGGAAAAACTATGTGTTTGCACAGAACATATTAGAAGAGAGAAACCAGGATGATACACACCAAAATGTTTACAGTGGGTTTCCTAGGGTTATGGAAATTTTTTCTTCTTTTTGTGGACCTATATTTTATAACTTCCTACTAAATATGTATTACTTGTGTAATGAAAATGTTCTAAAATGTACTTCTGCAAATAGAACAGTTACTTCAATACAAGAAGCAGAGAAGACTTTTGTCAGAGTAGAAAGAACACTAGGCTTGCTATCAAAGGTTTTGGGTTATTTAACAAATAAATATCAAATATATTTGTTGAGTTATTCACCAGATATTGATTGGGTGGAATTCTCCTTGCAGTCATCCAATGGTATCTGTGCAGGATTGGTTCCAGGATCCCCCTCACACACCAAAATCCATGGAGCTCAAATCCCTTATATAAAATGGCATATATAACCTATGCACATATTTTCACATGCTTTAATCATCTCTAGATTACTTATAATACCTAACAGAATGTAAATGCTATGTAAGTAATTTTTATACTGTATTGTTTAGTGAATAATGAATGACATTTTAAAAAGTCTACATGTTCACTACTATAGATGCAGCCATCTTTTTTTTTCCAAATATTTTTTATCTGTGGTTGGTTGAATCCATTCTACCTATAAGATACATTTAAAATATATACACTTCATTGTGCTAATTTGAGAACTAAATGAGCCAATGTTTATGTAAGCATAAGGTTTTAATTAAGCACAAGTTTTAAGTAATTCTAAAAATTAAAGTTTTAAAATCTTTCAGAATAATATAAATAGGTGCAGTATGGATTAGTTAAAAATAAGAAGGAGAGTTTCACATAGAAAATTAAGGAAGAGGGAAAAACCACCAATCAAATCAAATGATATTATTCATTTTATGTGTTTCTTCCCAAATATTTTAGATTGGAAGAACTGCGAGTAAAACTGGAGAAAGAAGGATATTCTAATATTTCTTATATTGTTGTTAATCATCAAGGAATCTCTTCTCGATTAAAATACACACATCTTAAGAATAAGGTTTCAGAGCATATTCCTGTTTATCAACAAGAAGAAAATCAAACAGATGTCTGGACTCTTTTAAACGGAAGCAAAGATGACTTCCTCATATATGACAGGTTCGTACATACAGACAAACACATCCCAAATTTAAAAATAACTGTTTCGTATCTATTTATTTACTTCCCATCACACATAATAATCTTCTTTACTGTTAAATACAATGCCATATTTCAGTCTTCATCTCTTATAATTTCTCTTTACCATTTAGAAGTAAAAATAACTCCTTATTTTTGAAATACTCTCATTTTAAAAAATTTCTATGACACTATACGCTGCTGGTTTTCCCCACATCCCTCTTCTTCTTTCTCCTTCTCCACACTTCCTCCGCTTCCACCTCCTTATTTTCTTCCTCCCACATTCTTCCTTGGTTTATTCTGTATGTGTTTGTGGTATTCAGGGCTGTATAGGTTTCCTTCTGTTGACACTCTGCACATTTTACCTGAGCAATCTCATCTATCCCTTGATTACAATTACAACATATAGTAGGATGATCCCATATATATATATACACACACACAAAGGTGAAACACAATGACTGAACTCCAGACCAGTATATCTACTTCATAGATACATTCACAAACATCTTAAATTCAATTATTCAAATCTGTATTGATTATCTTCTCCTAAAACATGCTTATACTTTCACCTTTGTGTGATTTTTATATACAACCTATTGGAGGCAGATGCAGCCAACCACTAGGGCATATAATCCTATAATTTTCAGACCCTGCACTCCCAGTCATCATCCACCATTTTGCAGGACGTCACAAAAACCATCATGTATGGCAAGCTTGCTGCCATCTACCCCTTCAGAAAACTGTGTGACAGGAATGTATTACTGATTCCTTCCATCACACTTCCCATCTCGGGTCAATAATCAAATTCTATGGGTTCTTAATCTTGAGTATATTTATCTCATATCCATAATTATTATCTCAAGTTACTTCCCAGTGACCACTCCTCTAGATTTTTCCACTAATCTCTTCACTTGATTTCTTCTTGTTTTGTATTTAATAGTAAGTTATTTAAAATAATATATTTGCTTTTGTTTATTGTCAAATAGTTTATAAACTGTTTATTCACATTTTTTTTTTTTGAAATGACTTTTATTTTTGAAATGACTTTTTAAAAAGTAAGGCATGTAAAAGATTTCACCATTCCAGGAGGAAAATACAGAAAATTGATTATCCCTGTAAATTGGCATTTTGGTTAAATAAAAAGAATGACCAATTTGTACATCCTGTACAATTCTAACCTAATTCTTTTGCAAATTAATAACTGTATTTTCTAATTAATTTTAATCTAAATAATTTTAAGGCTACATGCCTGAATTTCTGAACTGTAAAGTGAGTTATCATTTAAGCATGATCTGCACAAATCTACTTTTGATTCTATGAACAAATAAAACATTTATATTTTGAGGGAATCTCAATTCATGCATTATGCCATTATAAACATTCTTAGTTGGTGCTTTGTTTTCTTTGACTCTCCGGAGTCTGGTGAGCCCTACTTGGTCTCATACTAAATTTTAAAAAATTCACATTTCATTCTTTTAGGCCTTTAAACTTCTAATTTTCAGGATAACCTAAAAGTATAATCTTTTGATAGTCACAAAAAACCATATATACTAGGTAAAATGTGGGCAAGAAGAACATTTTAACCCCACCATTTCTGACAATGCCACATGTTCTAATACTTTTATTGTGCTGAAATTTTCATTGCATTAGACACATTTTTAAATAAATGGGCTACTGGCCAAGGCTTGGAGATCTTTTTGTTATGTGATGATTTCTTGTTGTGTCAAATTTGTGCTGCCTTAGCAGTTATGACAAGCTCAAGTGATTTTCAGAGCCTAATTTATAAGTTAGTGGTTTGGGCACTGGTAGAATTTGTAAGTTAACCACAAAATTGTATTTGACCAAGTCACAATGATGACATTTTTGATATTATATAGTGACATATCTATAACTTCAAAATACTAGCATGTAGTGTTGCTACGACCTGACCTGGTGTGCAGTGACTGAGAGCTCATTTGTAGCTCTCACCCGAAGAAATTTAGTAAAGGGGTGAAAGGGTCTTAGCTATAACCATTAAACCTATAACGCCTATCCCAGACTGTATTTGAGTAAGATCATGATACAGAAAATATTATAATGACATTGTATTTGTCCTTTTTCTTAGATGTGGCCTTCTTGTATATCATCTTGGTTTGCCTTTTTCCTTCCTAACTTTGCCGTATGTAGAAGAAGCCATTAAGATTGTTTACTGTGAAAAGAAATGTGGAAACTGCTCTCTCACGGTATTTTTCTGAATTATTTTTCTGGGGAGAAAAGAGGAAATCTTTTAAGAGATTATCATGAAACACTAACTTATTTAGATAACTCAGTGCTTTTGCAGGCGTACTAAAATAAATAACAATAATTTTTATAATTAAACACATATCCTGTCATCTAACCTTTACTTTATTTATTTATTATTATTATTATTTTTGAGAGGGAGTCTCCCTCTGTCGTCCAGGCTGGAGTGCAGTGGCGTGATCTCGGCTCACTGCAAGCTCCGCCTCCTGGGTTCACGCCAACTCTCCTGCCTCAGTCTCACGAGTAGCTGGGACTACAGGTGCCTGCCACTATACTCGGCTAATTTTTTGTATTTTTAGTAGAGACGGGGTTTCACCCTGTTAGCCAGGATGGTCTTGATCTCCAGACCTTGTGATACGCCCGCCTGGGCCTCCCAAAGTGCTGGGATTACAGGCGTGAGCCACTGCGCCCGGCCTAACCTCTACTTTAAAATATCTTTTGAAGATCGATGTTGATGCCTTTATCTAGAAGGGCTTTGGAAATTAAAAGTCAATGTATTGTATTTCAGTTACCACCAAATGATGTTGCATGAGCATAAGCGCTCAAAGAATTTAGTTAACACAAAAAAGCAACATTATTGTAGTATCCTGAACTTGTTAGCACAAGAACGTAGCAGTAGCAAAGCTTACCCACAGCATTACTTGGAATGGAACTGGGGCCAGAAACTACTTAATTTATTGAAGATGCAAGATTATCACATTTTTCCTGAAGCCCTTCCACTGTCTGCCCATCTGCAGTTTGAGTTTACTTCAGAATGGAATAAGTTTTCTACTCATTACTGATATTTATTTCCTAACAACCACGAAAATATTTCTTCCTTGTTATGAGAACTATATTTAAATCTTTTTTAAATATAAAAGGCACTCAAAGAATTTAATTTGTATTAACTAGACTTGTTTTCCTTCATAACAAAAAGGAAAATAATTCTAAACAATGTTCCATTGATAGGTCAGATTGGGAAAATTTGAACTTAGGTTTAAAAACAATTCTCAATTTTATTTGTAGGTTGTATTTCCTTCAGATTTTCCCCAGCTCTAAAGAAAGCTGCCTCAAATTTTTAACAAATTTAATTAATTAATTAATTAAGTTGTTAAGGAGTACAACAAGTTACTTACTCTAGTTATGTAATTTTCACATTTTAACCTTTATAATGATCTTTTGAGGGTTATTTTACTACTTTTAAAGATGAGGAGACTGAGGTAATGGAAGAAAATACTAAGAGTAATGACAGAAAAGTACTAACTCAACCTGTACTAAGCTTTTATTAAATACTAACTATAATGATTCCTCGTATTTTGGGATTATTTCTGTATTTCTCATTTGTGCAAATGCTTGATAGTTATAAATATGCCCAGTTATATTGAAAAAGTCAGTACAAGTTACCAAAATATGCTTAAAATGTGTGGATCATCTGTAAATACGAATTACAGATGAGACACTATTATTATCTGATATGCCAAATCAAATTGGAGTTTTTCTTTTTCATTGTCTCCTAGATACCACTGATTATATGACATATTATCTTATGTACTATTTAGGAAAAAAAATGCTGCTAAATTAATTAAAGTAGGATACAGTGAGAAAACACCACCAACAGTGTGGTACATTCTAATTTTAGAGATATTAAAATCTAAAGAAATAAGCATCACAGAATCAGTAAAATATAGTAATTCGTTTCTGAAATTAGACTACTGGCAAGGTGCGGTGGCCCACGCCTGTAATCCCAGCACTTTGGGAGGCCGAGGTGGATGAATCACGAGATCAAGAGATCGAGACCATCCTGGCCAACATGGTGAAACGCCATCTCTTCTAAAAATACAAAAATTAGCTGGGCCTGGCGGCACATATCTGTAATCCCAGCTGCTTGGGAGGCTGAGGCAGGAGAATCACTTGAACCTGGGAGGCGGAGGTTGCAGTGAGCCGAGGTAGTGCCACTGCACTCTAGCCTGGCGAAAGAGCCAGAATCTGTCTCTAAATAAATAAGCAAATAAACGAAAGAAATTAGACTACTACCATGGGTATTTGTGTTTGTTTAAACCTTAAACACTTTGAACATTATACAATATATTTTAAATATATATCAAATTGTTTATAACTTTGGAAGCAAACACTATTAGCTTCTAATGTAGAAGTAATTCAGAAATAACCAAATAAAGTACCACTTAGTAGTTGTATGCTAAAATTTAATTAAATTTATAACCTTTTAAAACCTTCAAAACATCAAAAGCATATCACTTAGTGAGTCTTTGGGTTTCTAAGTTGATTTTGCAATTTTATTTACAAATTAGTCTTAGATTGAGATTTAATGTTACATTTCTGTATCTATAGGTTTTGATTCTCTGATTGGTAGGTACCACAAAACAATAAAGACTTCCAGTAAATTAAAGAACTAGGATCATGCAGAATGGATATTACGGTCAGTGGGAGTTAGGCAGTAATTTGCTATTTTCAGCTGACAGCCTTATGGTAGGGAGACATTAGAAAAGCTTTGGTGAAGTTCAGAACGTTTCCTGGCATAGGATGAAGTATGAAAAATTAACACATTTGAGCAGAGTTTATTAGCATTTTTGAATTATCAGAGATAAATTAACATTAGATTACAGTATCATATAGTATTAGATGAGATGCACTGTTGACACAGGTGCAGAAGTTTCCATAGAGTTCAACTGATTTTCTTATTTTTTTTGTTTTTTTGAGATAGGGTCTGACTCTGTCACCCAGGCTGGAGTGCAGTGGCACCATCTGAGCTCACTGCAACCTCCACCTTGTGGGCTCAAACAATCCTCCCACCTCAGCCTCCCAAGTAGCTGGGACTACAGGCATGTGCCTCCACGCCCAGCTAATTTTTGTATATTTTGCAGAGACGCGGTCTCGCCATGTTGCCCAGGCTGGTCTCCGACTCCTGAGCCCAAGCAATCTGCCCGCCTTGGCCTCCCAAACTGCTGGGATTACAGGCATGAGCCACCATGCTCGGCCCAGGTCAACTGAATTTAGGATTTGATATTAAATTGATTTTCCTGCAATCTAAGTTCCTTTTGCCAGTTTACTTCATTTGCTTCTGCAAATATAAGTACAGTGGTTTGGCTTTCTTTTTAAGCCTTTAATAAAATGCCTAGGTGTTGAGACTAACATCAGACTCTTTCTCATTAATATAATAAAAAGCGAGCTCGATTCTAATTAACTACTTAGAATTTCACATATGTTAGCTCTACAAATCATTTTTCATGCATTATTCCTATATCTATAAACTTGTTAATAAGTGATTTATAAATTTGTTCCAGACTCTCAAAGATGAAGACTTTTGTAAAAGTGTATCTTTGGCTACTGTGGATGAAACAGTTGAAGCTCCACAGCCCCATTACCATCATGAGCATCATCACAATCAGGGACATCAGCACCTTGGCAGCAGTGAGCTTTCAGAGAATCAGCAACCAGGAGCACCAGATGCTCCTACTCATCCTGCTCCTCCAGGCCTTCATCACCACCATAAGCACAAGGGTCAACATAGGCAGGGTCACCCAGAGAGCTGAGATATGCCAGGAAGTGAAGGTTTACAACATCTACAAAAGAAGCTCTGACGAAAGAGATGTATAAATCAATTACTCTGTAAATTGCCCAAAGATTCAGAGCTGGCTCCTAGGAGCTGATGCTGCCATTGTCGACATCTGATATTTGAAAAAACAGGGTCTGCAATCACCTGACAGTGTAAAGAAAACCTCCCATCTTTATGTAGCTGACAGGGACTTTTGGCAGAGGAGAACATAACTGAATCTTGTCAGTGACGTTTGCCTCCAGCTGCCTGACAAATAAGTCAGCAGCTTATACCCACAGAAGTCAGTACCAATTGACGCTGAAAGAGTAAGGCAAAAAAGTGAGAATGATCTTCAAACTAAATATTTGAAATAGGACATACTCCCCAAATCAGTCTAGACACAATTTCATTTCCAGCACTTTTATAAACTACCAAATTAGTAAACCAGAAATCGAAATTAGATTTGTGCAAACATGAAGAAATCTACTGGATTGGCTTCCAGATTTTAAATTTTATGTCATAGAAATATTGACTCAAACCATATTTTTTATGATGGGGCAACTGAAAGGTGATTGCAGTTTTTGGTTAATATGTCTTTTTTTTTCTTTTTCCAGTGTTCTATTTGCTTTAATGAGAATAGAAACGTAAACTATGACCTAGGGGTTTCTGTTGGATAGTTAGCAATTTAGAATGGAGGAAGAACAACAAAGACATGCTTTCCATTTTTTTCTTTACTTATCTCTCAAAACAATATTATCCTTGTCTTTTCAATCTTACACTTTTAACTAATAAGTGGATTTTGTATTTTAAGATCCGGAAATACTTAACACATGAATATTTTGCTATAAAAGCATATATAACTATATTTTAAATATCCGTTTATCTTCTGTATATCTAAGACTTATATCCTTATTTTTACTATCACACATGAATAAAGCCTTTGTATCTTTCTTTCTCTAATGTTGTATCACACTCATCTAAAACTTGAGTGGCTGTCTTAAAAGATATAAGGGGAAAGATAAAGAATATTGTTTGTCTCTATATTGCTTAGTAAGTATTTCCATAGTCAATGATGGTTTAATAGGTAAACCAAACCCTATAAACCTGACCTCCTTTACGGTTAATACTATTAAGCAAGAATGCAGTACACAATTGGATACAGTATGGATTTGTCCAAATAAATTCAATAAAAACCTTAAAGCTGACTTTTTTGTTATGTAGGCTGTATGTGTATATTGAAACTTTCTATTGCTTTTAAATAAATACCAACTAATGAATTTACTGCTAAGCTCAAAACCGTCTACGCTTAAGGTGAGAATCTTTGTCAACAGAAAGGCGTTGCTCTAAATCTCGAATGGTATTACGAAGAATTGCAATCTCCTTGTTTTTTTCTTCTTGAAAATGTTGCAGTTTCTAAACAGAACAAAAAATTTGTTATTACAATTCAGAAATAATAAAATCTAGTACAAGGAACAACAAAATAACAATAAAGAAATACACTTCTGCTATAAATTGATATTTTAAAAAATACCTTACACTGTTAATAAGAATTAGATGATTTTTATAGAAACATGCTTAGAAAGTTTTCTTAAGCAACGAATAATGAGAGGAAAACTCACATACCCTTCTGTAGATACTTTGTGGCAAAGCAGTAGAATCCGGATATGATTTTGATTTAGTCTGAACTCTTGCTAGTTTGGCATCAAACTGAATCAAATTGAAAAAGTTATTGAAACTCTAGACAATTAGAAACAATTGTTTCTATAATTATAGTCCATGATATCCTTTGACATGTAATCTGTAATTTAGGTGTAAATTACAACAATAGACAATAGAAAAATCTTTCTTTAAGAAATAATTTTTCAGAAAGAGCGAAGAACAGAAAAACAAGATTATTGCATGGTAAAATTACCGGGAGAGGTTTTTTTTTTCTTTTCTTTTTTTAAAAGTACCAAATGCCTGGGCACTACTTTAGAGATTCTGGTGTGCAGCTAGCATCATTTTTTTCTCAAAACATCATGTGATTCTACAGTGCAGTCAGGGTTTAGAATCTAGTTTAACTTAAAGATAGGTAAAAATATTTTTACATTAAAATGAGTGCATTATGAAGAAAATGTAATAAACAGTCATGGGAGAAAACCTCACATAGCTTTCTGCAGGAACTTTGAGGCTAAACAGTAGAATTTGAATACGATCTTGTCGATATAGTTTGAACCCTTGCTGGTTTGAATTAAACTGAATCAGATTTAAAAAGTTCTCATAGGCCATTCTTAGAGGTCAGATTTTTTGTTTTTGCACAATATTCCATTGTATAACTCTTCTCTTCAGATTTAGTTAACATAGCCTCTCTGAGGACTAAGAATAAACTCTGAGATTATGTTCTGGTTTGAGGAGAGAAATGGTTAGGTACAATGAAAACAAATAACAAGGAGCTCTGTATACTAGTTAAATAATAGACCAGTGATAAGGCCCAAATGGCAAACAAAATGCGAATTTCCAAACAGAGGAGGATTAGAAGTTGGTGGTAGATCTTGAAACATGGCCTGTTAATTTCATTTGGCCATTCAGCCTTTCCTGTGGTTTGTGGTACACTTGTGGTAGCAGCAGCAACAAAGGGCATCTAAAGTCAACATCAGTCCTCTTTCTGCCCAATGATTACACATGGTACCTCACCAAGTACCCTGGGGATTCCAAAGTTTCAGGAATATGAATAGTATGTGATTTTAATTAAGACTTGTGAATT
>NW_012100209.1:5354499-5357974 GCF_000951045.1 Mandrillus leucophaeus | reverse complement strand
TAGAGTTGTCTATTCCATCTCACCTGGGATGGTCAATTTGCTAAAAGTGTAAGTCATGATCTGACTCCTTTTACTTAAACAAGAGGATTTATTACTTTTAATTAAAAGGATGCCTATGTATAAAAGTTATTGAATAAATAAATAAACTGGGAGGTGGGGAGCAATCCTTCTTTTTTTTTTTTTTGAGACGGAGTCTCGCTTTGTCACCCAGGCTGGAGTGCAGTGGCGCAATCTCGGCTTTTTTACGTCATTCTCCTGCCTCAGCCTCCCAAGTAGCTGGGACTACAGGTGCCCGCCACCTCGCCCGGCTAGTTTTTTTTTTTGTACGTTTTAGTAGAGACGGGGTTTCACCGTGTTAGCCAGGATGGTCTCGATCTGCTGACCTCGTGATCCGCCTGTCTCCGCCTCCCAAAGTGCTGGGATTACAGGCTTGAGCCACCGCGCCTGGCCTGACTTGTGAATTCTTACAAGGTAAAATGAAAGCTGGGGTGGGGGCAAGTGACGGAAGAATGATGGAAGGGTAGATTGATAGAGTCTAGAAAAAATTTAAAGGACAAATATTTTGTCAAAGTACATTTGAGATTGTGATATCTGGTTAAGAGAACTACTCAAGACTGTTTTTTTTTGTTTGTTTTTGTTTTGTTTTTTTGAGACAGAGTTTCGTTCTGTTGCCCAGGTTGGAGTGCAGTGGTGCAATCTCAGCTCACTGCTAAGTTGCCTCCTGGGTTCAAGTGATTCTCCTGCCTCAGCCTCCTGAGTAGCTGGGATTACAGGTGTCCACCATCATGCCTGGCTATTTTTTGTATTTTTTTTTAGTACAGGTGGCTTTCACCATGTTGGCCAGGTAGGTCTTGAACTCCTGACCTCAGGTGATCCTCTGCCTCGGCCTGCCAAAGTGCTGGGATTAAAGGTGTGAACCACCGCAGCCGACTTACTCAAGACTCTTGAGCAAAGAGCTAGAGACTCAGCCTTTGAGATGCCCTATTTGAAGTCCCTTTAAGAAATTTTTTTAGGAATTTGGTTTGTTTGCCCCAAGGATATATATTCTTCCAGAAAGTTATTAGGAAGAAATTTGTCCTTTTTATGAGAAATAAAGCAAAAGAAATTTCTAGTTGGTTGCTGGGGTTCGAAAAATTTCTGCTGGGATGAGAATAATGTGAAGCGCTACAAACATTCTTCCCATGCTGGAATGGTAGAAATTATGAAACCTGCATCGAATTTACCATAAAATGCAGATGATCCTTGAGTTTTCTGTCAGGGAAATGTGAGTGCTAAAAATACAATAGCTAAAATAAAGTTTCACTGTATTGGTTTAATAGCCAATTAGATACACTGAAGATAGAATTAGTAAGCTGGAGAATAGGTTAGAAGAAAATATCTACCCTGAGACAGGGAAAAACAAGAAAATGACATATACAGAAAAGAGCATATGAGATATAGGAACTGGTAGTAAAGTCTATGAAAGTCTGTTGTTTCTCACCTAGTGTTGGGCCTAAAGTTGCTGCAGTCAGAAAGGCCTGCAGTTAAAAAGAAAAGTTGGATGTCAAGTGGGAAACACTGAGAAGAAAAGTTCTCAGAGGAAGCAATATCCTCTCTAAAAACCAGGACCTTTGGAATAACTCAAGGGTCCACTTTCAGGTCAAGTACTGAAAGGCAATGCAGATGACAATTGTATGGTATGTGATTACTGCAATCATTTGATGGAGAATAAGCATGTGTGAAGCCCTCTCACAGAATTGCTTCTAATCCTAAAATGTATCTCACGGTGATGAAAAACAATCAAAGTACAGTTTAGACTAAGGGGTGTGTCCTCAAGTTTAGCAGACTCAAACACTTACCTCTAGCTGTAGCTTGATTATTTCATTTTGCTTTTCTTTTTCTTGACTTCTTAGCTTTGCATTTAACTCTGAAATTTCCATCTCCTTTTTCTCTATTAGTTCTTTGTGCTTTTCTTCGTTTAATTCAACTGGATAAAATGAAATAAATAAAATTCATTCATTAAAAATTTCAAAAGTATTATAAGCTTGTATTTCTTTAGTGCTTAAAATCATTCCTAAGAAAGTAAATTTTATTAGTGAAACATATTTTAGAAATGGTTTACGTATAGAATAGCTTTTCTATATTTTTTACAAGACCCTGAATAATGTTTGAGACACACAGGTCACTTGCCAAATATTTTTGAATGAATAAGGTAATTTAAACTATTAAACATCAAAGTACTAGAAAATAAATGGAAGATACAGTGGTTGAAGAGGGACATAAAGCCTGAGTTTCTAGGTATGAAGGCTCAAACTACTGGATGACCAGAGCTACATGAAGTCCCTGCTATACTATTCCATATGATCAGGCCATTCTCATGTTCACATCATGTCTTTATGCTTTATCAAATTTCTTCTTCTCCCAACTTTCTTATTCCTGTTAATGACACCATGACATCTAGGATGAGAGGCTCAAGAAAATCTTTGATTTTTAACGAGAAAGGAGACAGTCTACAAGCCCCACAAATGAAGGGCTTCCTAACCTTCTGATATATTTAGATAATAAATTTGTAGATTCTACTCTGTATGATTTAAGACCTTTGAAATCGATTGAAATTTGCCTTTTCATTTATGACATGGTCAACTTTCTTAAATGTTCCATGCACACTTGAAAATAATACATATTCTGCACTTATTGGGTATATTATTTATGTCAATTAGTATCAGTTGTTTATTTTTGTTGTTTAAATTTTCTATATCATTACTAATTTTGCATATTTGTATGTACTTTTCTACCACTAAAAGGTGAATTAAAGTCTCTATGATTGTGGATTTGTCTGTCACCTACTAGTTCTGCAAATTTTATTTGGTGCATACACATTTAGAATTGTTGTTTTATTTCCATGGTAGATCGAACACTTTACATCATAAAATATCCACCTTTTGCTCTAGTATTGCTTCTTGCTTTAAAGCATATTTTGTCCAATATTAGTATAGCTATGCCAGCTTCATGTTGGCTATGATTTGCATGATACATTCTTTTCCATCTTTTATTTTAAATCTTTCTATAGCTCTGTATTTTAGGTATATTGAAAGCAGCATAGTAGCAGATTTTAATATTTATTCAATCTGGCAATCTTTGTCTTTTAATTGGAAATTCATTCAAGTTTAATTTAATGCATTTAGTAATATATTTGGGTTTAAATCAACTAGCTTATTATTTGTTGGCTTTTACATTTTGTGTTCATTTCTCTCTCTTTTCTTATCTTCATTTGCACAGAATAACTATTTTTACTTCCTTTTTTCCTCCTCTATTAGATTGATAATGATTAGCTTGATAAATAATCTTTTTTTTCTTTCTTTTTTTTTATTATTATTATACTTTAAGTTCTAGGGTACATGTGCATAACGTGCACGTTTGTTACATATGTATACTTGTGCCATGTTGCTGTGCTGCACCCATCAACTCGTCATTTACATCAGGTATAAATCCTATG
>NW_012100209.1:5324260-5352794 GCF_000951045.1 Mandrillus leucophaeus | reverse complement strand
TTTTCCTAACTGAATACCCTTGATTTCTTTCTCTTGCCTGATTGCCCTAGCCAGAACTTCCAACACTATGTTGAATAGGAGTGGTGAGAGAGGGCATCCATAATCTTTTATTCTTTCTTTAGTGGTTACCTTAGAGTTTATAACATGCATACTTGACTTATTAGAATTTAATAAAATTAGTAGTTTTATCACTTTATGGACATGATACAAACCTTAAAAACTTTAACTCCATTTATTCCCCCTTTTATCTTTGGTGTTTTTGTACTATGTTAACTTAGCTAAATTAGAACTATGTTTCCCTGAATTCCCTTGTCTATATGTTCTAAGGTAGAGTTAGCCGTAAGAGAAACGTCCACAAGATTTGGAAGATGGAAGTATAGCAAGAACTAATTTGCTCTGATGTTTAGTATAGGATGCTGGGCAGTGTTTCAGTTCACACGTGGTGTTGCTGGCCTTCTGGCTCACCAAATCAGCAGCTATTATTTTTTGAAGGCCAGTGTAGAGCCCCAGGGAACGCTGCAATTTATACAAGTTGTCACTTATCAATGGATCATCTCAGTGATAAGGAAAAACATTTGGTTCCACAACTTCTTAAGCTCCCACCAGATTTCTTTTTTTAGTTGCTAGATGTCTCAGGCCAGGTGTCCTTGAAGCTCAATGGTGTAGGGCACCATCTTTTCCTGCAGGTTGTCATGTCATTAAGGTTGAAGGAGGTAGAAGAAAGATGCAAATTCCAGTTCATTCTCAGTATTTCCACTTGACATCCAACTTTTCTTTTTACCTGCAGGCCTTTCTGACTGCAACTTTTGGCCCAACACTAGATGAGAGACAACAGCCTTTCATAGACTTTACTACCAGTTCCTATGTCTCACATGCTCTTTTCTGTATATGTCATTTTCTTGCTTCTCCCTGTCTCAGAGTAGATATTTTCTTCTAACCTGTTCTCCAGCTTACTAATTCTATCTTCAGTGTATCTAATTGGCTATTAAACCAATACAGTGAAACTTTATTTTTACCTACTATGTTTTCAGCACTTACATTTCCATCTATTTCTCTAGCATAATTTTCAGTTCTCCATAAAAATTCCCCAAGTCCAGTTGAGCTTGGTGGCTGACACCTGTAATCCCAGCACTTTGGGAGGCCAAGGCAGGTGGATCACCTGAGGTCAGGAGTTCAAGACCAGCCTGGCCAACATGGTGAAATTCTATCTCTACTAAAATTACAAAAATTAGCCGGGCATGGTGATGTGTGCCTGTGGGCCCAGCTACTCGGGAGGCTGATGCAGAAGAATCGCTTGAACCTGGGAGGTGGAGGTTGCAATGAGCTGAGATGGCAACACTGCACTCCAGCCTGGGTGACAGAGTGAGACTGTGTCTCCAAAAAAAAAAAAAAAAAAAATTCCCCAAGTTCTTTACTTCTTTGATTATATTAATCAGAGTCATTGTAAATTATATATCTGATAATGCCATTATCTGGATCATAAATGAATTTATTTCCTTTTAAAAATGTTTATAATTGAGCTTGCTTAGGTTTTTATATTTTTAAAGTCAGATTTACTGCAGCATAATTCATATATAGCAAAATCTCTCTCTGTATATAGAGGTGTACAGTTTGATGAGTTTCAAGAACCATATACAAGAATCTAACCATCAACATAATCAGGTAAAATTTTTCTGTCATTTCAAAAGGAGCCCTTGTGCCCCTTTATAATCTATCCTTTTGCTCAAATACTGGCAAACATTGATTTGATTTTTGTCACCATAATTTTCTCTTTTTCAAGAATGTTGTATAAACTGAATTATATAGTGTGTGGACTTTTGTGTCTGGCTTGTTTGATTTAGCATATTGCTTCTGAAGTGATCATATTGTTGAATGTATCAGTAGTTTGTTCCTTTTATTGCTGAGTAATTTCTATTACATGGATGTACCATGATTTGTTTATTTATGTTAATGGATTTGCTTGATTTCAGGTTTGGGCCATGATGAATAATGTTGCTGTAAACATTCACAAGCAGGTCTTTGTGTACACATATGCTTTCATTCCTCTTGGGTAAATACCCAGGAGTGCGAATGCTGGGTCAGATGGTGTGTTATGTGGCAGCCATGACAATGAGCCTCTCAGATCTCAGGAATCCTAACTGATCACTTGCCCCAGCTCCTGCACTCTAAAATCCTACATTTAAGCTGAGGCCATGCTTCTATGGTTGCAACTAGTCAATGACAAGGTATGGAAGGAATATTACTGTGGGTCAATTCTTGAGAGATGTGGGATTCATTCACAGGTGAATTTGGATCAATGACTCTCCAGGGGCTTTACCTAACTTAGGACCGCACTGTAGCCTAAGACTTTTTAAAACCTAATCTTTCTTTCTCTCTTTCCTTCACAGAAGTTAGAGCTGCATTATGGATTGGCAGTTTACCTGGCTTTCTCTAATTCCCTCCCCATTTCTTCTCATAAGCATTCCTCCCAAAATAAATCTCTTGAATGTCTAATCCCATCTTGATGTTTCCTTCTTTAAGGACCTGAACTAGCACAAGGAAACAGGTATAATGGGGTTCTAAGATTGGCTCACTTACCACTTTCTGGGCAATGAGGACGCCATCCTTAGTGGTATGTGGAGTACTGGTAGTTCCTAGTATACAATGGCGTTACAATTACTACAGATTTCACTAGAAGTAATCTGGAAAGATGTCCTGGTGGTGGTGGGGAATGCCTTGCAAGGCATTAATTATCATTAAGACATTTGAAATATGGATAAAATAATGCCCACAAAGCCAGTAGAGTTACCTGGTTACTGCTAAATTAAACTGATGTTCTACTAAAGGATAATGAGAAATTGAGGGCTGTTAGCAAAAGGTTACAGAATTAAAGAATAAATGTGAGAGTGAGAGATCTCTTTGGTAGCTTACAAACATGCTGTTACCTCTGGTAATGGAACATCAAACACAGCTAAGCAACAGAAAAATCTAATAGATTTGAAGAACTCCAGAGATGTTTAAATGCTTAGTCAAAGCAGGTCTACTATGATAAAATTTGGACCCTGGTTGGAAAGACCTGAGATTCTGAAAAACAGAATGGAAATACTTGGATGGATGCCTCTGAGGATGCTAGCTCTAAAGATTTCCCTAAGCACTTGGAGTCTGAAGAGGTGGCCCACTCTTTCCTAGTAAAAGCTAGCAATTCCCCTGTGGTGGAGGATGCAGAGGCTCCTCTCAGAAGCTGCCTCAATCTCCTCTTTTGGCTGCTAGGCCAATAACTAGGGTCAAGATGCACCATAACTTGGCTGGGAGATAAGGGAGAAAAGTGATTATATCTAAAAATATCAACAAGAATTATTTAGGTTGTATTAGGAAGAGCTATGTGAGTACCCCTGCGAACAGATTTTGAGGCTGCTGGATCAAAGAATATAGAAAGTAAGACTAGGTAAGCAAGAATTCATTGACTCAACATTACTCTTTAGGGACAACAGACATAACATCCTAGCAAGGGCCTCAGGAGATGGGGCAAATGCTCTGCTAGAGTGGCCTTAAACCTCTAAAGAAAGCAATGATCAAAGCTGAGTGAAGTGAAAATATCTGAGCTGCCTGACAGATAGTAAAGAAAGAAATAAGGAGGCTGTAGAAAGTTGGCATGCTAGTATGAATATATTACATGAGGTAAGACAACCTACAAAAGGATTATGTTCTTCAGGAGGGTCCAGAAGACACATTATTAGCCGAGGCCACCAGAAATGTGCTGGTGAGGGGTAAAAAAGTATCACAAAAAATTCAGTGGTCAGTCTCCTTTGCAAGCCAGTGTTGACAGTAAAATAGGTTGCCATAGAGCTAGATTCATTAATATCCATGGGGATGGGATGCCTCTCCACCACAAAGTAATAAAAGCCAGATGATAGAGCTTAACTGCCAAAAGGCAGGAGACCACAATTACCAAATTACCAGGAAGGCTGGAGAGTAGCCAAAAAGACTTGATGTGAAGATAATTGTAGAGATAGTTAATAGATGGACAACCAATTCTGCTTAACAGGTACTACAATTTTAAAAAATCAAAAATGGAAGAACACAAGGCTTAGGGTACATGCCTTAATTAAAAAATTATCATCCTTTTCTCGGTTTCCAGACCCGACCCAATTTTGGGATCTGGAACCCATTGGCTAAGTATATGGTCAGGTCACCAGGAAGAACACTTAAATACTTCTAGGTATCCCTTTAGGAAGAGAGGCCAACAAGAACTATAGAAGAGTTGCTACATGAACTCATGTAGAGAAGTAACTAGTGTAGTACAGTAGGTGGAGTGTTGTAGCCATGATAATACACCTTTCAGATCTCCAATTTCAGAGAGCATAACTGGCTCACTGGGTTCATGACCATGTTTATGCTGAGGTCATACTTCTCAAGACCTACTCCTAGTCAATGACTGAGCTTGATAGGGCTATGAAGGCAAGCTTATTCCTGAAAGTTGCAGAACTTATTTAATGGGCAAATTGGGCCCAACTTTGTTGAAACTTTTTTAGAAATATGTCACAATCTAACACTTTCCCTACCCAAGATTCCTTCCTTTCTTCTCTTCTTCACGGAGGTTAAACCTGTATTACAGACTGACAGCTTACCTAGTCTCTCCTGGTTCCCTTCCCATTTACTCTCACAAATTTTTTCCCCAATAAACTTCTCAAATGTCTAACCCTGTCTTGGCATCTGTTTCACAGAGGACCAAAATTAACTCATTGCATTTTTTAAAAACTGCCAAACTACTTTTAAAGTGACTGTACCATTTTATAGTGCCACTAATAATGTTTCAGAGTTCCAGTTGCTCCATTTGGCATTATCAACATGGCATTGATAATTTTTAAGGCTTTACCTGTTCTAAAAGATGTGAGGTTTCAATTTGCATTTCCCTACCTACTAATTATGTTGAATATCTTTTCACGGCTTATTTTTTATCTGTATGTCTCTGAACTTGAACTCCCGACCTCAGGTAATCTGCCTGCCTTGGCCTCCTAAAGTGCTGGGACTACAGGTGTAAGCCACCATGCCTAGCCCTTCACCTGTATGTCTCTGGTATAGTAACTGTTCAAATATTTTTGCCATTTCCTTGTTGAGTTGACTTCTTCTTATTGAATTCTTAGTGTTCTTTATGTATTTTTGGATACAAATCCTTTATCAAATATCCATTTGCAAGTCTATGGATTGTCTTTTCATTTTCTTAACAGTATTAAAGAACATAAATTAATAACTTTGATGAAGTCCAATTTATAACTTTTGCCTTTATTGTTTGTGCTTTTTGTTGCTTTCCAAGAAGTTGTGCCTAACTCAAGATCACAAAGATAATCTCTTATGCTTTCTTCTGGTAATTTTACAGATGTAGGTTTTACATGTAACTTATTACTCATTTTAAGTTAATCGTTGCATATGATGTGCATAAAGATAGGCTCATTAAGGAAGATTTTCAACAACCATATATATAAAACCAATTAACCCTCAACATAGGCTTATGAGATCTGCTTTACTGAAGGAGGAAAATTTCATAAGTGAAATTATATTCAATATGCTTTACATATACATAAAAATTCTTAATTATACATTTAATACTAATTTTAATTTTATAAGAATACAAACTATTTCACATTAGATAACATTAAGTGTAAATACTAGGAATCAAATTTAGAAATGTTGTATTTACATACATAAATGTATAGGAAGGTACAAATCCCAAATTAAAATGCATCAAGGGGCCAGGTGCAGTGACTCATGCCTGTAATCTCAGTGCTTTGGGAGGCCGAGGCAGGTGCATTACTTGAGGTCGGGAGTTCGAGACCACCCTGGCCAATATGGCTGCCTAGGAATGTTGGATGCTACTTCTCCTCAAAAAGATCAAAGTTACTTGTGAATGGATGTGTTCTGAAAGGAAAACTGAGGGGAGAGAGCCAGTACCTGTCAGAGAGCCCACAGGAAGAAGCCAAAGTGCAGAAAACGAAGGCAGCAAGAGTCTAGCAGAGATCAACACCAAAGGAACTCAGAGCCCTGCAGAGGGAAAGGGTAAGTGAGGCTACTTCTTGGCTTTCCTCACTCCTGCAACAATCTGCTGACTGTCAAACTACTAAGGAGGTCCTCTGCCCTTGTGACACTGGGCAATACTGTTGGTTGTCATTTAGGAACTTCCTGAGGAAAGAAAACCAGGTGGCTAGCTCGTGTAGGCATGCCTGTGTATGCCTCAGGCCTGGACTGAGATGGTGGGTGCTGTACTGGTTGTGAACCTGTTGTGGGCCACTGCTGCTGCCCAAGGGATCTCTGTCTTTGCATCACCATACCACCAAATCCCCTGCAAATATACCCCACAACCTGCTCTGAGTTTGGCAAGCACGGGGAGCCAGCAGGTCCATGGAAGCTACAGGACCATGTAGGCACAACTTCTTGGAAAGCAACAAAAAGCACAAACAATAAAGGCAAAAGTTATAAATTGGACTTCATCAAAGTTATTATGTTCTTTAATACTGTTAAGAAAGTGAAAAGACAATCCATAGACTTGCAAATGGATATTTGATAAAGGATTTATATCCAAAAATATATAAAGAACACTAAGAATTCAATAAGAAGAAGTCAAACAACTCAACAAGGAAATGGCAAAAATATCTGGACAGTTACTATTCCAGAGACATACAGATGAAGGGCCACGCACGGTGGCTCTTGCCTGTAGTCCCAGCACTTTAGGAGGCCAAGGCAGGCAGATTACCTGAGGTCGGGAGTTTGAGTTCAGAAGTCTAAAAAGAGGACCTCAGTCTCTTCTGGCTTGTAAGGCTTCTGTAGGAAGTCTACTGTGTTAGCCTGATTGGATTTCATTTATAGGTAATTTGGCTATTTTCTCTAGCTGCCTTTGAGGGGTTTTTTTTTTTTGGCATTGACTTTAAATAGTCTAATGATTATATGGCAGACTTCTTACAGAAGCCTTACAAGTCAGAAGAGACTGAGGTCCTCATTTTAGCCTTCTTAAAGAAAACAACAACAACAACAACAAAACACCATCCAAGAATTTTATATCCACCAAACAAGGAAGGAGAAATAAGTCTTTTCCAAGTAAGTAAGTGCTAAAGGAATTCATCATTACCAGACCAGACCTACAAGAAATGCTCAAAGGAGTTTTAAACATGGAAACAAAAGGACAACACTTGCTACCATAAAAGCACGCATAAGTACAAAGTTCACAGATCCTATAAAGCAATTAAACAACTGAGACTATAAAGCTCACTAACAACAGTCTCATGGGAACAAAATCTCACATATAAATATTAATCATAAACAGCCTAAATATTTCACTTAAAATACACAGATTGGCAAATTGGGTTAATAAAACAAGACTAAACCATCTACTGACTTCAAGAGACCCATCCTATGTGTAATAACACCATAGGTTCAAAGTAAAGGGGTGACAAAAAGATCTACCATGCAAATAGAAAATGAAAAAGAACAGGGGTTGATATTCTTGTATCAATTAAAACACTTTAAACCAACAACAGTAAAAAAAAGACAAAGAAGGGTATTATATAATGATAAAGGCTTCAATTCAGCAAGATATAATTATGTAACTACTATTATATAATGATAAAGACTTCAATTCAACAAGAAGATTTAACAAGCAGATTTAACTGTGCCCAACACTGGAACACCCAGATTTATAAAACGAATATTACTAAACCTAAGAAAATAGATAGACAGCTATACAATAGTAGTGGAGTTATCAATGCCTCATTGACAGATAAAGAATTCAAAATATGGATTGCAAGGAAACTCAAAAAGATCCAAGAGTAAGTTGAAAACCAACACAGAGAAACCAGGAGAAAGATTCAGGATATGAAAGAGAAGGTAGCTATGTTTTAAAAAGCAAAACAAAACAAAAACTTCTGGAATTAAAAAATTCACTAAAGGAATTTTAAAATACAGTTGAGAGTTTTAGCAACAGACTAGACCAAGCAGAAGGAATAATTTAAAAGCCTGGAGACTAGTCTACTGGATCATGGAGGCTGAAAAATAATAAAGAAACTCTGGACTTAAATTGGACTTTTGACCAAATGAACCTAATAGACATCTACAGAACACTCCACTCAACAACTGCAGAATATACATTTTTTTCTCATCTGTGCATACAACATTCTCTAAAATTGACCACATGCTTGATCATAAAACAAGTCTCAATAATTTTTTAATAAAATTATATCAAATGTATATATGGACCATAATGGAATAAAATTAGAAATCCATACCAAAAGAAACTTGCAAAACCACACAAATACATTGAAACCAAAAAACTTGCTCCTGGTTGACTTTTGGGTAAAAGACAATAACAAAAAACCCAGAAATAAAAACTTGTTTTGAAACAAAAGAAAATGCAGTCATAACATGCCAAAACCTCTAGGATACAGAAAAAGTAGTATTAGGAGGAAAGTTTATAGCACTAAATGCCTACCTGAAGAAGATAGATGTAACGTTAACAACCTAATGTTGCACCTAAATGAACTGGAAAAACAAGACCAAACCAAACTCAAAGGTAGCAGAAGAAAAGAAATAACAAAGATCTGAGCAGAACTAAATGAAAATGAGACAAAAACAAAACTCCAAAAAACCTTACAAAGGATCAATGAGACAAAAACTGGGCTTTTTGAAAGGACAAACAAAAGTGATAGATCACTTGCTAGATTAACCAAGGAAAACAGAGAGAAACAGAAATTTCCAGATAAGCACAATCAGAAATGATAAAGTTGACATTACAACCAATACCACAGAAAGACAAAAGATCTTCAGAGACTACTATGAACATTTCTATGTGCACAAACTAGAAAATCTAAAGCAAATGAAAAAATTCCTGGAAACATACAGCCTCCAAAGATTGAACCAGGAAGAAATTGAAATTCTGAACAGGCCATTAATGTGCCATAAAATTGAATAAATAATAAAAAAAATACCAACAACAACAAGAACAAAATCCCAGGACCAGAGTATTTACAGGCCAGCCAAATTCTACCTGATGTACAAAGAAGAGTTGGTACCAATATCACTGAAGCTATTCTAAAAAATTGGGGAGGAGGGAGGCCTCTCTAACTCATGCTATGAAACCAGTATCATGCTGATACTAAAATCTGGCAAGTACCCCCCAATAAAAAATAAAACAACAGGCCAATATCCCTGATAAAAATAGATTCAGAAATCCCCAACAAAACACTAGCAAACAGAAAATCCAGTAACACATCAAAAGGATAATTCATCAGGATCAAATGGCCTTATTTCAGGGGTACAAGGATGATTCAATATATACAAGTCAATAAATGTGATTTGTTACACAAACAGAATTAAAAACAAAAACTGTATGATCATTTCAGTATATGCAGAAAAAGCATTTGGTAAAATCCAACACCCTTTATAATAAAAACCCTAAAAAATAGGCATTGAGGGAACATACCTCAAAATAACAAGAGCCATACATGGCAAAACCACAGCCAACATCATACCGAATGGGGAAAAGTTGAAAGCATGTCCCCTAAGAACTGGAACAAAACAAAGATATCCATTGTCACCACCCCTATTCAACATAGTACTGAAAGTCTGTAGCTAGAGCAATCAGGGAAAAGAAATAAATAGTAGCCATCCAAATTGGAAAAGGGGAAGTCCAATTATATCTGTTTGCTGATAATATGATTCTACATCTAGAAAACCCTAAAGATTAATTTAAAAGATTCTACACCTAGAAAACCCTAAATATTCCTCCTAGACCTAACAAATGACTTCAGTAAAGTTTCAGGATACAAAATGAATGCATCAAAATCAGTGGCATTTTTATAAACCAACAACACTCAAACTGAGAACCAAATCAAGAACTCAATCCCATTAAGAATTACCATACACGCACAAAATTACCTGGAAATACATTTAATAAAGAAGGTGAAAAACCTCTACAAGGAGAATAAAACAGTTTGATAATATAAATCATAGATGACACAAACAAATGAAAAAGCATTCCATGCTCATGGATAGGAAGAATCAATATCATCAAAACAACTATACTACCCAAAGCACTCTACATACTCAATTCCTATCAAATTAACAATGTAGTTTTCACATAATTTGAAAAAGCAGTTTTAAAATTTATATGGAACCAAAACAGAGCCTGAATAGCCAAAGTAATTCTAAGCAAAAAGAATAAAGCTGGAGGCATCACATTACCCTACTTCAAACTATTCTAAAAGGTTATAATAGCCAAAACAGCATGGTCCTAGTACAAAAATGGAAACATAGATCTGTAAAACAGAATAAAGAACCCAGAAATAAAGCCACACACCTGCAACAAACTAATGTTCAAAAATTCTACAAAAATAAACAATGGGGAAAAGATTCCCTATTTATTAAAACAAATGGTGCTGGGAAAACTGGTTAGCCATATGAAAAAGAATTAAACTGGACCTCCATTCCTTACCATATGCAAAAATTAACTCAAGATTGATTAAAGACTTAAGTGTAAGACCTTAAACTATTAAAATCCTAAAAGAAAACATAGGAAAAACTCTTCTGGACTTTGGCCTAGGCAAATAATTTATCAAAACCAAAAATAGACAAATCGGATTTAAAGAGTTTCTGTAGAGCAAAAGAAACAACAGCATAAACAAACAACCTACAGAATAGGAGAAAATAATTGCAAGCCATGTATCCACCAAAGGACTAATATCCAGAATCTACAAAGAAGTTAAAGAAATCAACAAGACAAAAACAACCCCATTACAAAGTGGGCAAAGGACTTGAACAGACACTTCTCAAAAGAAGACAAACAGCTGACAAGCATATGAAAAAATGTTCAACATTACTAATTATCAGATAAATGCAAGTTAAAACCACAATGAGATACCTTCTCAAACCAGTCAAAATGACTATTACTAAAAAGTCACAAAAATAACAGATGTTGTCAGGGATGTGGAGTAAAGGGAACAACAATGCACTGTTAATGGGAATGTAAATTAGTTTTGCCCCTATGGAAAACATCACAAAGATTTCTCAATTAACTAAAAATAGAATTACTATTCAAGCCAGTAATCCTACTATTGGGTATCTATCCAAAGGAAAATAAATTGTTTTATCAAAAAGACACTTGTACTTGCATGTTTATCACAGTTCTATTCACAATAGCAAAGTCATGGAATTAACCTAAGTGCACATCAATGATGGATTGGATAAAGAAAATGTGGTATATATACACCATGAAATACTATGCAGTCATAAAAAAGAATAAAACTGAATTATTTGCCAACATGGTTGGAGCTGGAGGGCATCATTCTAAGTGAAATAACTCAGAAACAGAAAGTCAAATACTGCATGTACTCATTTATAAGTGGGAGCTAAACAATGGATACCCATGGACATAAAGATAGAAACCATAGACACTGGGAACTCCAAAAGAAGAGAGGGTGGAAGGGGTGAAGGTTGAAAAATGACCTACCATGAGTTATGTTCACTATATAATTGATGAGTTCACTAGAAGCCCAAACACCAGCATTACACAATATACTCATGCAACAAACCTGCACGTTATATCCCTTGAATCTATAACACAAAAGCAAGTTTATTTTAAACTTACCTTTTTTCTGCATGTCCTGATAAAGTTTGCTTATTTCTGTCTTATATCCCTCCTCTTTGATTTTCATTTCACTTACAAGTTTGGCAATATTATTCTTATATTCCTAAAGATTAAAATATATATTAATTTTTAAAATTTAAATACGTGTATATAACATTTGATTCCTAGAAAAGTGAAATTCTCCATTCATATTACTTTTTAAATACTTTAAAAATTTTATATTACTTTTAAAAAAGGTACTACAAATGTAATATAAATGAACAATTTCACCTTTCTAATAATTAAAAGCTATCATATCTACAAGGAAAAATATTGTTCATTGTTTGAATAATCAGCTTTCAGATAGACTCATTTTATTTTATTTTTCATATGTGTAAAGTATTTATTTTTTAATTTAAATTTACATTTTTGGCTGGGTGCCGTGGCTCACACCTGTAATCCCAGCACTTTGGGAGGCTGAGGCAGGCGGATCACGAGGTCAGGAGATTGAGACCATCCTGGCTAACATGGTGAAACCCTGTCTCTACTAAAAATCCAAAAAATATTAGCCGGGCATGGTGGTGGGCACCTGTAGTCCCTGCTACTTGGGAGGCTGAGGCAGGAGAATGGCATGAACCTGGGAGGCCCTGGAGCTTGCAGTGAGCCAAGATAGCACCACTGCACTCCAGCCTGGGCAACAGAGTGAGACTCCGTCTCAAAAAAAAAATTAAAATTTTAATTTGAAAATTAAAAATTATATTTATGATGTACAACATGATGTTTTAATATATGTATACATTGTGGAATGTCTAACTCAAGTCAATTAACATATCTATATTATGGATATGTTCAATATATGTTAAATACCTCACATATTTATCACTTTTTTGTGGTGAGAACATTAAAACACTACTCTCGTAGCAATTTTTAAGTATATGATACATCGTTATTGATAACAATAACCAAATTGTACAATAGCTCTCCTGAGTCTATTCCTCCTTTCCAACTAAAATTTTTATCCTTTCATCAATATCTCTCCAATTGCCCCCTCCACCACAGCCTAACCACCACTCTACTCTCTGCTTCATGAATCCCTAAGAAAGATCAATTTCTGATCCAAGGAGATAAGATAAAGATAACACAGAAACAATGTCTTTTTTATCTTTGCTTTCTGGATACTCATCACCAGGGTTTAGAATATTAAGTATGCTCAAAATATTTAATTTTATGAATAAATGCCGCTACAGAATTAAGGCATGTTCAATATAAGTCAAAACTACACACTAGAGCCAACAAAAGGCACTGTTCAATAGCTAGCAAGCTTACTATAATGTAAGATGAGTCTCTTTGAATGCAGGCTGAACTTCTGTTTCCAAAAATTATATAAATATTCCTAATTCCCAGAGCAAGATTAGGCATTACCCGTGGTAAGGGTATGTTTTATGAGGAGGCATAGAGAGAAAGATGAATTTGGGATTTGCAAAGTGCTTGACAGCTGCCTGAGATTAGCTTCTGAGGTTTTTGGAGGATAGCGGTGATTTATTATGCTAAGAACAGGGAGAGGAGCATTGAGAATGGTGATGGAAGACAGTTATTTTACTACAATTGTGAAGATAAATTTTACAACTTTACCAGGGGTATGGTCCTACATGAAGAAATTATTCAGAGGCCTAAAATGTAGGCAAGAGAAAAGGAAAGCAGGAAGAATAAAAGTTAAGTATGATAGTAGTAAAAAGACAATAATAAAGGCAAGAGGTCAATAAAAGCCTCTAATACCTAACAGCTGGGGCTCACCATTGTATTCCCAATTCATTGTGTGTAAATACATGTGTGTATATACACACACACACATCTTGATGTATATTTCTTGAATGAATGGGACTGCCAATAAGAATTACTTTGGTCAGAACTCTTAAACTGGATCCCATGATTAGGCTTTTGATCAACTTCCAAAATTTAATGTAAAATTATACACATATTTATTTGTGTGTGTGTGTGTGTGTGCGTGCATTTTTCCCAGTGAGGATTCATAGCTTTTAGTAGATATTTCATGGTATTAAGGAGGTTAAAAAATTTTAAACAGGTCAAGACACACTGGCTTATATGCCTACTATTAAAAATAGGCATACATTCCTCCATATTATCTCAGTTCAAGAGATTTAGTATGGATTCCTGTTTGTTCTACTTATCCTGCCAGGCAACTTGTAGGAATGGACAAAGCTATTCAACTTCTTGGCTCTGATTAAAACTGGGCAGGTGAACCCAGTGAGCAATCCCACAAATTGCCATTTTCTATGTATCTAGATTTCTAGATGGGCAACTACAGAGTAGCTTTTATAAAGTACTGACAACTGTGTGCACTAAGCTGTTGCTGCTCTGAGAAATCACAAGAGACAAACTTATGTACCTTTCTACTCTCCACTGATTTTTGCCACAGGAAGATGTCACCAGTAAAGTGGAATGCATGCAGTAATTTGGAAAGACCCAGGATTTGCATTCCAGCCTCCAGGCATGAAGACTATTCTATCTGGGTTAAGTTAAGCTGTATCTCACTAGATCTTCTCTTCCATTTTAGCCTGTGCCATTCCTAAAAAATGTAATCTTTTCATTTTTCTAAGGAGACTAATCCCTAATAGGTTACAACTGGTTGTCTTCTTTTCATATGCTTTCTGGGAACTTTAAATTCCAAGGAATAACTTCTAGTTTCACTCTTGATATATAAAACAATGATTCTCTCTATACAAGTTGCAAAATCCTTCTACTCTCACAAATACTGCTATGGAGTACCTCCTGAGTTTGTTCCTGGGGAGTTGTTCTCTATGAACAATGGAGAATTTTAGATGTGTTCAGAGGTTTTGAATTAGCAAATCTGCACTGTCATAGTTTGCTTTGGACAGCCCCTAAGTAAGAAATTCAGACTCTTGGATTGTGGTGTTTTCTCTTTAATTTCTTCCCCTCTGAACATTCCTATGATATGACAAAGCAGTATCCTAGTGCTTGAAGTTTTAGAAAGTGCTAAAATTTTCTCCCCCTGGTTCCCCACCCCAATTACAACCTGACTTTAGCATCTATTGTTGAGATCTAGAGTCAATATATGAAACGGATAGGGAAAGAATAAAGGGAAAAAGGACAAGAAAGGGGGAGAAAGGGTAGGATTCATTCCAGAAATACTTAAAAACCATCTCAAAATTGGTGATGAAAAGCTACATTTTCTAAGAGCATAGCCAGAATGCTACTTATTACTGTAGAGTATTAACTAGAAGTTTTGGGCAGGTTTCTTCAGAGGGTCCTCAGATGAGGAACCAGACTGAATTTAGAGAAGATTCTTCAAGTTGAAGGCTCCTGTAGATTCAAATTGAGTTTTGAGGATCTTTTGTCTGCTAGAATTTGACATATTAGCTCTTGAGCGATGAGGTAGTATAATGAACCTCTCAAAGGGTAGAGGGAACTGACATTTATTTAGTATCTTTTATGCTTTTTAGACACTGTTCATGTGTTCTACAACTGCTATCACTGCACTGCTCCTACAGGAGACAAGGAAAAGTATCAGAGGGTATGGTGGCTCCTGGGAGATAAATAATTTGTGATCCACATGAAATGCCCCCTGTATTTGAATGGTATAATGATTACCCAAATCATAAAGAGTACAGATTCATTTACATTATAATAAAAAAGTTCACAAGTAGTAACAAATAGAGTTTACTAGAGTAAAAACTCCATTAACATAATTGAAAAATATGTAGCAAAATAACTGCATCTCTTTTTGGTAGAAAGAAAAAGTAATGCATGTTATATGTTAGTACATTATATTTTGTAAAAATAAAACTCTTAAAACTTGTATTGCTTTGAAAACAAATTGTCATTTACTACAGATTTTGGCATATATACACATATCTCCACATACACCCACACCCACAAATACTTGGCTGTGTTTATTAATTTAAAAACCTCTTTTTTTCCCCTAATTTGAAAAGATAAATCTCCACAGGGACTTGACTGAATAGAATGATACATAAACTCACCTGTTCATGAGACTTCAACTTCTCTTTTATAAGATCAGCACTTATTTTTAGTTGTTCATTTTCACCTGTGTAATAATAATCAAAGATCATAATATATAGCACTTTCCAATTAATATGAAAATATGTTTAACATTTTAGCTTCCATTATGTATGCATTCAATAAACATGCATCCAGCAGCTGCTACACATCAGGTACCACACTGGACACTGAGAATATGAAAGTGAAAAGAGTTATTGCTCTTCAAAGAACTTACAGCCTAGTGCTGAGTCAAATGTGTTAGTAGTTATAATATGCTATGATAATTACTCTTTAATGGCAGTATATCTGAAATACTACAGGAACCTGTAAAAAGAAAACCCAGGGCAGCTTGAAGTCAGGAAAGGAGAAGAAAAGTTACTTGAGATGAGATTTAAGTGATAGGCTTACCCCATGTTAAGAGAGAGCATTCTAAATACAGAAAATTGCACAGAAGACCATGGGCTTGAGTGAATACAGCTTGGAAAAACTACAATTCAAGTTCAGTATTGTTGAAGTGTAAAGTGTGAGCAGGAGCTGCTACATAGGTTGGGATCCTATCACTAGGTAGACATATTCTAGATAAACAATTTTGGATTTTGGTTTTAATTTACAGGGAGTCATCAAAGAACTTTGAATAGTGCAGAAGTGAAATAATGAGAGTTACATGCTAAAACGATTATCTGGCAATGTGGATGATGAATGAGAGGGTTTTGACCCTAGAGGAATGGATATCACTAAGTATAGGTCAAGTAAGAGATAACAGGAACCTAAATTACGTCAGTGGCAGTATGGAAAAAAGGAAGCAATGAGGAGAATTATTATTTAGATGATAGAATTACCTAGGAATTTAGTGACCCTTTAGTTAAAGGAGGCAAAAGAGAAAGGGGGAACCTTTTCTTTTAAGGTTTCTGGTTTGGGTAACTGAAAACAATACCTTCATAATATTTTTAACAAATTTTAAAAACCCTGTGGTTAATTTTGATTACTAAACATCCAGGTCAATTTAAAACTGTAATTTCCTATTTGATTGAAAGTTTTCATGATCCCTGTCCAATTGGCTAGATCAGTAGCTGTAAAGAGTCAATAGAAGTGGGAAAGAAGTCTTAGTTTGCTCCTCAGTTGCTCTTTCCTGTCTTTCCTCTGGGTCATTTCTTGGGGGATGGAGACAGGAAATAAGGAGAGGCAAAAATTCTCTATTTAACTTCGAGGTTCCAGTCCTTTAGGTGCTTGTAGCAAATATATGCAGAGTCTGGACTCACTCCAACATTTGGCAACCTTTTAGCAGATGTCATTAGAATATGGAAATACGTAGCTATTTTATTGTTAATTGTGGCATGGGCCCTAGTCACTAATTCCAGGTCAACAGGAAAAGCCTCACTAGACATCCTATTACAGTTTCTCCTCTACAACCTTAACTACAAACACAACCAAGAAGTAGTTAAACAAAACAACAAATCAGTAAAGATTTTTGACATTATCTTCTTTTAGGAAGGTTTCTTTTGCAGTAGAGTAACGTTGAGAGGAGCCTTGGAAACACAGTCCACTTATGAAACTATTGCAGAGGTATTAAATCACAGTATTAAAATTAAAACCTTGACTATAAACAAAACTAAGAATTAGCTAAACAAAACAACAACAAATCAGTAAAGATTTTTGACATTATCTGAACAACGCTTTAGGAAGACTTGTTCTGTAGTACAGTAACATCGAGAGGAGCCTTGGAAACAGGGTCCACATATAAAACTTGCAGGGGTATTATATCAAAGTATTAAAATTAAGTAAAAATCTAAAATCAATTAGTTTTCAAAGGTTGTGATGAGAAAATGATAGGAAAAGTGTTACATTTTTAAGGGTCATATTTAATACAAATTTTAGTCTTGATGATGGCTTCAGTTTGTCAGATTGTGTCTTTCAAGAAATTAGTCCATTTCACATAGGTTATCATTTGTTCAGAGTATTCCTTTATTATCCTCTTTTTTTTTTTTAAATATTGAGATGAAGTTTCACTGTTGTCCCCCAGGCTGGAGTGCGATGGTGCGATCTTTGATCCCTGCAACCTCTGCCTCCCGGGTTCAAGCTATTCTCCTGCCTGTGCCCCTGAATAGCTGGGATTACAGGCGGGTACCACCACGCCCGGCTTATTTTTGTATTTTTAGTAGAGATGGGGTTTCACCATGTTGGCCAGGCTGGTCTCCTTTATTATCTTCTTAATGAACATGACATTTGTAGTGATGTCCTTTCTTTCCTTTCTGATATCATTAACTTGTGTAATCTCTCCTATTTCCTTAGTTCATCTGGCTAGAGACTTGTCAATTTTATTGATCTTTTCAAAAAAACAGATTTTAGTTTCATTGCTCTCTATCGATTTCTTGTTTTCAATTTTACTAATTTCTGCTTTATTATTATTTCTTTCTATTACTTACCTTGGATTTAATTTGTTCTCCTTTTTCTTATTTCCTACAGTGGAAGCTTAAATTAATTTTAGCTTTTCCTTGTCTTCTCATATACACGATTTAATGCTATAAATTTCTCTTTAAGCACTATTTTTGCTGCATTTCACAAATTTTAATAAATTGTATTTTCAGTTTTATTTAGTTCAAAATATTTTAAAATTTGTTGATATTTATTTTTTGACCACTGTATTATTTAAAAGTATTCTTTAATCTGCATATATTTTCAGATTTTTCATCTATCTTTCTGTTTTTGATGTCTACTTAATTCCATTGTGGCCTGACAGCAGACACCGTATGATTTCTGGTCTTTCGAATTTGTTAAGGTGTGTTTTATAAGCCACAATGGGATCTATCTTGGTGAGTATTCACTAAGTTTGAGGAGAATGTGTATTCTGCTGTTGTTGGATGAAATAGTCTATAGATGTCCATTATAGTCAATTGATTGATGGTATTGTTGATTTCAACTGTGTCCTTACTGATTTCCTGATAGAAGAATGTTGAAATCTTCAACTACAATAGTGGAGTCATCTATTTCTCCTTCCAGTTCTATCAATCTTTGACTCACATATTTTTGATGCCTTTGCTAGATGCATATATAAAAGAATTTTTTGTCTTCTTGGAGAATTAATCCTTTTATCATTATGTAATACCCCTTTTTATCCTGGATAATTTTTCATGCTCTGAAATCTGCTGTTTGAAATGAATATAGCTACTCTAGTGTTCTTAGTGTTAGCACGGCATATCTTTCTCCAGCCCTTAGCTTTTAATCTATATGTGCCTTTATATTTAAAGTAGACTTTTTTGTAGAAAGCATATAGTTGGGTAATGTTTTTTGATCCACTCTGATAATCTCTGTTTTGTAAACTGTGTATTAGGTTATTGATTTTCAAAGTGATTTTTGACAAAGTTGGATTAATATCTACCGTATTTGTCACTGTTTTCTATTCATAGACCTTGTTCTTTGATCCTATGTTTGTCTTCTATTCTTTTTCTGCCTTTTGTGGTTTTGAGTATTTTGTGTGATTTCATTTTCTCTTCTTTTTTAGCAAATCCGTTATACTTCAATTTTTAGTTTTTTTAGTGATTGTCCTAGAGTTTGCAATATACGTTTACAATGAATTCAGGTCCACTTTCAAATCCATTATACTGCTTCTCAGGTAGTACAAGTCTTTTATACTAAAGTATTCATAATTCCTTCCTCTCATTCCTTATGTCACTGATGTCATATATTTCACTTATGCATAAGCTTTTTAAGTATCATTAAGTATCATTACTTAATAATACATTGTTGCTATATTTTGAATAAACTGTTATCTGTTAGATCAATTGAGAATAAGAAAAATAAAAGTTTTTATTTTGCCTTCACTTATTCCTTCTGTAATGTTCTTCCTTTCTATGTATATCCAAGTTTCTGGCCTATATCATTTTGCTTCTCTCCTCTTTCATCACTTCCTGCAAGGCTGGTATACTTGCAACAAATACTCTCAATTTTTGTTTGTCTAATAAAGTCTTTATTTCTCCTTTCTGGACAATAAGTTTGCAGGATGCAGAATTATTGGTTGGCGTTTTATTCTATCTCTCTCAGCACTTTAAATATTTCACTCTACTCCTTTACTGCTTGCATGGTTCCTGAGAAGAAGCTGGGTATAATTCTTATCTTTGGTCGGTCCTCTATAGGTAAAGAATTTTCCTCACTCTTGTTTCAAAATTTTTTCTTTGTTTTTTATTTTCTACAGTTTGAATATGACATGCCTATGGGTAGTTTTTTGAGCATTTACCCTGCTTGGTGTTCACTGAGCTTCCTGGATCTGTGGTTTGGTATCTGATATTAATTAGGGGAAATTCTCAGTCATTATTGCTTCTGATGTTTCTTCTGTTCCTTTCTTTCTTTCTTTTCCTTCTGGTATTCCCATTAAGTGTTTGTTACAGCTTTTGTAGTTATTACACAGTTTTTGGATATTTTGTTACTTTTTTCCTAGTCTTTTTTTTTTTTTCTTTTCAGTTTTGGAAGTTACTATTGACATATTCTCAAGCTTAGAGAGTCTTTCCTGATGCTGAAAAATTCTTTTCATTAGGCTATGTCTAGTCTACTAATGAGTCCAACAAAGACATTCTTCATTTGTGTTTAGAGCCTTTAGCATATTAACCATAGTTTTAAAAAAATTTCTGGTCTAATAATTCCAATATCCCTGCCATTTCTGTGTCTGGTTTTGATGCTTTCTCTGTCTCTTCAAACCGTTTACTTTTTTTTTTTTTTTTAAGTGTGCCTTGTAAATTTTTGTACAAAGCTCATGACCAAGTACCAGTAAACAGGCCTTTAGTGATTTGATGGTAAGGTGTTGGCGAAGGAGAAGCATTCTATAGTCCTATGATTAGGTCTCAGTCTTTCAGTAAGCCTGTGTCTTTGGACTGTGAGCTCCCCTCATGCTTCTCAGTCCCTCTCCCCTTTGGTGAGATGGAATGACTAGAGTGGGCTGGAGTCGGCAAGGCTAGGGGGAGCTGAAATAGGATATTTTCCTCCCCTAAGGCAGCTTATCCTTGGCTAAAACCCCAGTAGTTTAGGTTCAGATAAAACAGCTTCTTTTGAGTCAGGCTTTCTTAAGACCAGAAGCTGTTGATTATTTCAAAATGGTTACTTCTCCTCTCCTCTGGCCAACAACATGAGGGGATTTTCCCCATATCTTAACTGTGAGATCTTAGCAGAGCTCTTACAGATAAAACTTACAAAACTGTAGGGGCTCCCCTATGGGATTGGGTCCCCTGAAATTTTTAATCTCTTAGACTTGACCACGGTGAGCCTCCTGCAATTCATCAAAATTACATTTTAGGGTTTCCTGGCCTGACAAACAGGGAGGTTTCTGTTCTTGTAAGTTGTGATTTTCTGAATCTGCCTCCCTGTCTCCAATTCTAGGTGCATCAATCTGTCCTGTGACCTCACTTCTGTGATCAAAAGAGTCTAAGAATTGTTGATTTTTCAGTTTGCTCAATGTTTTACTTGTTAGCAGGGAATGACAACTTCCGAGATCCTTATATGTTTTACCAGAAACATGAGGTGCATTTGAAGGATTTTCATTAAAGTTAGAATTCTATTTCCAAGTTTTATGTGCAAGTGAGAATACTTAAAAGTGACACATTTTTAGCCCTGAAGTTGCTTAATGGTGGAACCATTTCTAAAGATACAATGGTTTTTCCATAAATTAATTTTCCAAAATCAGTTAATTGGCCACTGTTGGCTGACATTTTATCAAGTCTAATAGACTTTGATTACTTTTTAACTTAATATGCCTGATAAAGAGCTTGTATGGGGGTAGGAGAAGTGACAGCTCTGATAATTTCTTATTGTTGGCTTGTGCTTGCATTATTGTAATTATTATTGTCCTCAATATATGTTTTATTTTTTAAAACTACTTGTCCATTTTGGAAGGATTAGTTTGATTAGAACTAGCTACTTTTATCTATCAATCTTCTTATCTAGATACGTATAAACTGTACTACATGGCCATACACTGAAACTAGAGGAAAAAGCAAACATGCAATTGTTCAGTTTTAGAACTCCCATTCTCCTCAGAGAAAGAAGAACCTTGTGTATCACGTGTGACATATAATTAAACTTACACATAGAAAAAGGAATATTATCCTAGTTATTAAATTTTTGTAAGATGACTGGCTTTGAATTTTCAGATAAAAATAAAGATAAATAAGAATTGCAATTTTTTTCTACATCTCATTGAATTATCTTTTACATAATCCATAAGTCCCTACTGGAAAGATTCATTGATAAGACTAAAGGAAGGTAGCATTTCTCTCATTGTAACTGAAAAGTTTCTTAAACCCAGAGGGTAATTGATTAATCGGCTCAATAGTGTTACCAAAAAACCAGATCCTTTTAGTTTACTTTTCTTGCTGTCCTCCAAAATCATCCTGCTGGCATGAGTTTTAGACTAGAAACAAGAAATCTGCAACAATTTTAGGCATTATATACAGTCTTATAACAACCAGAAGAACACAGTCCATCTCTTGGGAGAGAGGAAAATTATTCCAAAAGAACTCCCTTGGAGTTTGGATGCAATCAGCTTTCCCTGAGGCATATGGTTAAGTGAATAAATGGTGAATGTCTGAAAATGAAAAACAGTTTCCTATTAAGGAGAGAAAAGAGCTATTGGAAAGGAAACCACTGGGTAGCTTAAATAAGCAGAGTAATCATACTATCTTGGCAATCAATTGGATGAAAATGGTCAAATACAGATAGTTCTTATCCATCATCTTGCTCAATCAAGGCTTGTAAAAGCATTGGGAAAGTGAACTCAATGAATCATCATTTATTTGCAAGAGGCATCATACAATATTCATTTTTAAGAATGGCTATTTTATTTTTTTATTGTTTGAGACAGAGTCTCATTCTGTGGCCAGGCTGGAGTGCAGTGGCGTGATCTCGGCTCACTGCAATCTCCAACTCCTTGGTTCAAGTGATTCTCCTGCCTTAGCCTCTTGAGTAGCTGGGATTACAGGCAAGCGCCACCATACCCAGCTAATTTTTGTACTTTTTTTAGTAGAGGTGAGGTTTCACCATGTTGGCTGGGATATGGATTATAGGCGTGAGCCACAGCGCCCGGCCAAGAATGGCTGTTTTAAAACTTGTACTTGCCTTGTACCGGATCTCAAAGAGAAAGTTTTCTGTTTTCTCCCATTCTTTATGATGTTAGCTGTGAGCTTTTCATTTACGGCCTTTATTGTGTTAAGGCAAGATCCTTCCATGCCTATTATCTTCTCTATCTATACCTATTTTGTGAGAGTTTTAATTCATCAGTGGATGTTGAATTTTGTCAAATGTTTTTTCTGTATCTATTGAGGTGTCCGTGTGTTTTTTTTCTACTCATTTTGATAATAAATAGAAATCACATGGTGTATCACATTGATTGATCTGTGTATACAGAACCATATTTGCATCCCAGGGATAAATCCCACTTGGTTAGGATATATGATCTTTTTAATGGGCTGTTGAATTTTATCTGATAGTATTTTATTGAGGATTTTTGAGTCTGTGTTTATCAGGGATATTGGAATGTAATTTTCTTTCCTTGCAGTGTCTTTGTCTGATTTTGGTGTCAGGGTGATGCTGGCCTCATAGATGAGTTTGGAAGTGTTCCCTTTGCTTTTATTGTTTGAAAGAGTTTAAGAAAAATTGGTATTACTTTTTCTCTGAGTGTTTAATGGAATTCCCCATGAAGCCACCTCATCCTGGGCTTCTTTTGGTGGGAGATTTTTGATTATTTACTCAATCTCCTTATTTGTTGTTGGTGTGTTCTGACTATTTCTGACTCAGTTTTGGCAGGTTGTATGTTCCTAGGTATTTGACTATTTTTTCTAGGTTATCCAGTTTGTTGGCATATAGTTGCTCTTAATAGTCCCTTATTATCCTCCTTATGCCCCCTAAGACAACCGTTGTATCGTTTTCTCTTTCATTTCTGCTTTTATTTACTGACATCTTTCTTTTTTTTCAGTGTAGCCAAGGGTTTGTCAATTTTATTTTTTCAAAAAAACAAACTCTTAGTTTTGTTAAATTTTCTGTTTTTTTAAATCTTCTATTTGATTGTTTTCTCCTATAATCTTCATTATTTCTTTCCTTTGATTACCTTTGGGCTTAATTTGTTTTTTTTTTTTTTCCTAGTTCCTCGAGGCGTAAAGATAGATTACTTATTGGATATATATATTTTTCCTTTTAAATTTAGGCTTTACAGCCATGAACTTCCCCATTAAAATGTCTTTTGCTGTATCCTATAGATTTTGGTATGTTGTGTTTTCATGTGTCTCAGATATTTTAAAATTCCTTTGGTTTATTCTTTGACTCAATGATTGTTCAGGAGTGTGTTTAGTATTTTTGCAACTTCTTTTCAACATATTTGCTGGAAATCCTAGACAGAGCAATTAGGAAAGAGAAAGACATAAAGGGCACCAAATCAGAAGAGAAGAAAATTATCTATATTCTCAGATGACATGACTATACACTTAGACAACCTATTAGAACTAATAAACAGATTCAGTAAAGTTGCACTACACAAAATCAACATACAAAAATCGGTCACATTTCTATATACAAATTACAAAATATTTGGAATGGAAATTAAGAAACAATCTTATTAACAATGGCAATAAAAATACTTAAGAATTAACCAAAGAAGGTGAGAATCTTGTACACTGAAAGTAATAAAACATTGATGAAGGAAATGAAAGAAGACACAGATAAATAGATTAGAAGAATTAATATTGTTAAAATTGTTAAAATATTGTTAAAATGTCCATACTATCTAAAATGATCTGCATATTTAATGCAATCACTATCAAAATGCCAATGACATTCTTTACAGAAGTAGACAAAAAATCTTAAAATTCATATGGAATCACAAAAGACCTCAAATAGCCCAAGAAATCTTGAGTAAAAAGAACAAACCTGGAGCCATTGCATTACCTAATTTCAAAATATATTATGGAGCTACAATAATCAGAACAGTAGCACTGTTTAAAAATAAAAACAGACATGTAGATTATGGAACAGGATAGAGAACCCAGCTGGGAGTGGTATTTTAGTCACAAGGAAAGGAAAAGTTGTTTTGAGCCCTGGCATTGAAATAGGAGCACGAGTGCCCCCCCCTCCTTTTTTTTTTAGACAGAGTCTCGCTCTGTCGCCCAGGCTGGAGTGCAGTGGCCGGATCTCGGCTCACTGCAAGCTCCGCCTCCTGGGTTCACACCATTCTCCTGCCTCAGCCTCCCGAGTAGCTGGGACTACAGGCGCCCGCCACCTCGCCCGGCTAGTTTTTTGTATTTTTTAGTAGAGATGGGGTTTCAACGAGTGCCCTTTTTTTAACACTCCAAATTACAGGAATCACATATAAGATCAATATTTTATCTCACATATATAAGGTGCTTGTTTTAAAATAAAAGCAGAGGTCTAAGATGAGAAATGCTTATTTGATGTGAGTTTTATGTGGAAGGGGCCTTTAAGGCAATTTAGTTTAATCTCTGATATAGTAGAAAAAAATCTCACAGCCATCACAGCTGAGTCAGAACAGCACAAAATACTTGGTTGGTCTGTTTTGTGAATGGTAGGCCTGTTTGATTAAAATGTTTGTTAAAGATAAGGTAAGCTGAATGTGTTGACTTCACTTGCACAAATACAGTCTTAGTCTATGACAAAAAAATTAAATGGCAAATTATCACTGTGGTTTAAATAAAAAATTATGGTTTAACTAGTAATACCCACTCTTCAAAACTGAACACAAAGTTATTAAAGACCAACAATGCTACTGAGAATAAATCTATTTCTAAACTTTTTAAGGTAATAATTATATGACCTATACAAAACATCCCTTTATGTCACTATCAGATAGAACATGACTGAATTGTTCCGTTCAGCATAACATTTCTTATTTCATAATCATCTAGGAAAATATTTTTAAGTAGTAAGATGTCCACTTTTAGCTGATAAATTGAAACTTATTATCAACAACATAAAAGCTCCTCATTTTTAAAAGTGCTCAAATAAACAAAGCTTTTTTAGATTTTACTTTTTTTTCTAACTTACCTTTCAAATTCTGTTGACATTCAATGGTCTGTTGTAGCCCTTTAATTATATTATGAAGAGTAGCACATTCTAAAACATAAAAGATAAATTTATTTTAAAATCCTTTGCTTTCATTTTGGAATTATTTTCAGTTGAAATTATTAAAATAAAATAATATTTAAGCCAGGCAATGGTGATGTGTGCCTTGTAGTCCTATAGACTCAAGAGGCTGAGGCAGGAGGATCATTTGAACCCAACAGTTCAAGGCTGCAGGGGGCTATGCTCACGCCATTGCACTCCAGCCTGGGTGACAGAGCAAGACCCTGTCTCTAAAAATAATAATAATAATATTTAATTTGAAATTATAAGATCTTAATAAAGCAGCCAAGCACCTTAAAGAAAATTATATAAAGGAAAAACACAATTTTTTTTTTGAGACAAAGTCTTGCCCTGTCGTCCAGGCTGAAGTGCAGTGGCATGATGTTGGCTCACTGCAACCTCCACCTCCCAGGTTCAAGTGATTCTCCTGCCTCAGCCTCCTGAGCAGCTGGGATTACAGGCACGTGTCATCATGCCTGGCTACTTTTTGTATTTTTGTAGAGATGGGGTTTCACCATGTTTGCCATGCCAGTCTCGAACTCCTGACCTCAAGTAATCCACCTGCCTCAGGTGATCCACCCCCCTCGGCCTCCTAAAGTGCTGGGACTACAGGTATGAGCCTTTACTTTTAACTCACTCATTAAGCCAAATGAATTTCAAAACTTGGTAATGACTTTCCTAAAGCACAGAATAGTATGGATCCTACATGTGCCTAAGCAATCTCTGCCCTAAGTAGTAAGGCATAACTGCATATGTCTGGGTAACTATAAGAAGAATGTCCATGTAAATCTTCCATGAAAGAACATCCTAAGGAAAGGGAGTCAAATTATATTGTTTTGGTATAAGACAATGTGTGGTACAATTGTGTGGTATAAGAGAATGCTTTTCTTACTCTGTCTTCCAGTCTGTCCTCTTAGTACTTATGCTTGAGTCTTAGAGCAAGAGATTAGCAATAAAAGGAGTAAAAACTCAATAAGTAGTGTTCCAAGGCTTCAACAACTTTGTTGCCAATGGCTGCTGACATAATAGAAGACAGAAGTTTCCTTGTAAATATTAGAGCCTTGACATGCACATACAAACCTTGACTATTGGTTACTACCAGCAACAGCCAAGATGGACAGCAACAGTAGTGGTAATTTCTATTACTTTAGAACTCCACTTGGCTATTAGGGCTACAACAGCAGAGACTATTTTTTGTTTTGCTTGCCATTGCTTCCTACTGTTTAGAACACTTGTGGTCCATAGTAGGCAATCCACAAATATTTGTTCAGTGATAATTGGGTTGACAGGTAATATCACAGTAAGTTGAAGCAGATAAGGGGTAAGTAGAGAATCTCTGTTATGAAAATAACATATATTTTGTCGATTGAATGAACCAATACTGTGAAGGGAGAATTCAAAAATTTTCACCTTTTAATTAGAGATTCTGCACTCAGTCTTATGTACTTTTTCAACTATGCTGACAGAAACGAAAGTATTTTGCAGAAGTTTAAAGCTTTATGATGATACAAGGTTTTGCTATTGTGGCTCTTCACTCTTCCCTGCTCTCCGTACCATCCCTACCATCCCCACCATCCCCACCATCTACTCAAAGTTCTCATCATCCTCCATTTTCTCTATCTTGCTATTTCCCAGTAAGAGAATAATGGTTAAATTACATTTGACAGAAATTAGCTGAGAATCTGCTTCATGAGTGTCACTGTGCTAGCTGCTAGAATTCAAAAATTAAAGAGGCATAGACAGACTCTGCCATAACTTGTCTTTGTGCCTTTTAGAGTAATGAATCCAGTGATTCATAGAATAGAGCAGCTGAAGATACCTCAGTAATCTGTAAATTGAAAACAGAACTCTGCAACTGAAATGTTTCAAAAATGTGTATTTTCAAAACTTGAACACAAGAGGGCGCGCTCACCACATTTTTCTACAATGGACCCTAGATAAATTTCTTATTTTTTTTCTTTTTCTTTTTTTGACTTAAAAAAAAATCATTATTATACTTTAAGTTCTAGGGTACATGTGCACAACGTGCAGGTTTGTTACATATGCATACATGTGCCATGTTGGTGTGCTGCACCTATTAACTCGTCATTTACATTCGGTATATCTCCTAATACTATCCCTCCCCTCTCCCCTCTTCTCACAATAGGCCCCGGTGTATGATGTTCCCCTTCCTGTGTCCAAGTGATCTCATTGTTCAGTTCCCATCTATGAGTGAGAACATGTGATGTTTGGTTTTCTGTTCTTGCAATAGTTTGTTGAGAAAGATGGTTTCCAGCTGCATCCATGTCCCTACAAAGGACACGAACTCATCCTTTTTTATGGCTGCATAGTATTCCATGGTGTATATGTGCCACATTTTCTTAATCCAGTCTGTCACTGATGGAAATTTGGGTTGATTCCAAGTCTTTGCTATTCTGAATAGTGCTGCAATAAACATATGTGTGCATGTGTCATTATAGCAGCTTGATTTATAATCCTTTGGGTATATCCCCAGTAATGGGATGGCTGGGTCAAATGGTATTTCTAGTTCTACATCCTTGAGGAATTGTCACATTGTTTTCCACAATGGTTGAACTAGTTTACAGTCCCACCAAGAGTGTAAAAGTGTTCCTGTCTCTCCACATCCTCTCCAGCACTTGTCGTTTCCTGATTTTTTAATGATTGCCATTCTAACTGGTGTGAGATGGTATCTCATTGTGGTTTTCATTTGCATTTCTCTGATGGCCAGTGATGATGAGCATTTTTTCATGTGTCTGTTGGCTGTATAAATGTCTTCTTTTGAGAAATGTCTGTTCA
>NW_012100209.1:5313916-5314735 GCF_000951045.1 Mandrillus leucophaeus | reverse complement strand
AATATACAATCATGTCATCTGCAAACAGGGACAATTTGACTTCTTTTCCTAACTGAATACCCTTTATTTCTTTCTCTTGCCTGATTGCCCCAGCCAGAACTTCCAACTCTGTGTTGAATAGGAGTGGTGAGAGAGGGCATCCCTGTTTCGTGCCAGTTTCCAAAGGGAATGCTTCCAGTTTTTGCCCATTCAGTATGATATTGGCTGTGGGTTTGTCATAAATAGTTCTTATTATTTCGAGATACGTTCCATTAATACCAAATTTATTGAGAGTTTTTAGCTTGAAGGGCTGTTGAATTTTGTTGAAGGCCTTTTCTGCATCTATTGAGATAATCATGTGGTTTTTGTCTTTGGTTCTGTTTATATGCTGGATTACGTTTATTGATTTGTGTATATTGAATCAGCCTTGCATCCCAGGGATGAAGCCCACTTGATCATGGTGGATAAGCTTTTTGATGTGCTGCTGGATTCGGTTTGCCAATATTTTATTGAGAACTTTTGAATCAATGTTCATCAGGGATATTGGTCTAAAATTCTCTTTTATTGTTGTGTCTCTGCCAGGCTTTAGTATCAGGATGATGTTGGCTTCATAAAATGAGTTAGGGAGGATTCCCTCTTTTTCTATTGATTAGAATAGTTTCAGAAGGAATGGTAGCAGCTCCTCCTTGTACCTCTGGTAGAATTTGTCTGTGAATCCGTCTGGTCCTGGACTTTTTTTGATTGTTAGGCTATTAATTATTGCTTCAATTTCAGAGCCTGCTATTGGTCTATTCAGGGATTCAACTTCTTCCTGGTTTAGTCTTGGGAGAGTGTAAGTGT
>NW_012100209.1:5286956-5308986 GCF_000951045.1 Mandrillus leucophaeus | reverse complement strand
TCCTTTCTGTTTGTTAGTTTTCCTTCTAACAGTCAGGACCCTCAGCTGCAGGTCTATTGGAGTTTGCTTGAGGTCCACTCCAGACCCTGTTTGCCTGGGTATCAGCAGTGGAGGCTGCAGAAGACAGAATATTGCTGAACAGCGAGTGTTGCTGTCTGATTCTTGCTCTGGAAGCTTTGTCTCAGAGGTGTACCCAGCCGTGTGAGGTGTGAGGTGTCGGTCTGCACCTAGTAGCGGATGTCTCCCAGTTAGGCTACTCAGGGGTCAGGGACCCACTTGAGCAGGCAGTCTGTCCATTCCCAGATCTCAACCTCCATCTGAGAAAACCACTGCTCTCTTCAAAGCTATCAGACAGGGACATTTACTTCTGCAGAGGTTTCTGCTGCTTTTTGTTTAGCTATGCCCTGTCTCCAGAGGTGGAGTCTACAGAGGCAGGCAGGCCTCCTTGAGCTGCGGTGGGCTCCACCCAATTCTAGATTCCCATCGGCTTTGTTTAACTACTTAAGCCTCAGCAATGGCGGGTGCCCCTCCCCCAGCCTCATTGCCACCTTGCAGTTAGATCTTAGTCTGCTGTGCTAGCAATGAGGGAGGCTCCATGGACGTGGGACCCTCTGGGCCAGGTGTGGGATACATGGCATATAATCTCCTGGTGTGCCATTTGCTAAGATCCTTGGTAAAGCGCAGTATTAGGGTGGGAGTTACCCGATTTTCCAGGTGTTGTGTGTCTCAGTTTCCCTTGGCTAGGAAAAGGAATTCCCTTCCCCCTTGCACTTCCCAGGTGAGGTGATGCCTCACCCTGCTTCAGCTCTCGCTGGTCGGGCTGCACCTGCTGACCAGCACTGACTGTTCCGACATGCCCCAGTGAGATGAATCTGGTACCTCGGTTGAAAATGCAGAAATCACCTGTCTTCTGTGTCACTCATGCTGGGAGCTGGAGGCTGGAGCTGTTCCTATTTGGCCATCTTGGGTGCCGTGGGCTGAACCTAGATAAATTCTTCACGAGAATATCATTCACTAATTTTGAATAATGGCTTTTAATTCTCTTTGCAAAATTTAATCCACACTGTTGTTTTGTTGTTGTTGTTGTTGGACTTTACTATGTAATTTGAAAATGCTGGTCTATTAAATTCTTACTAAAAACCAGAGGTCAGAATATTAAGCTATTTCTTATACTATATAATTTAGTAAATCAATAATCATTTTGAGCTCAGATATGGGCTCTAAGATTATGAGCCCATAATATTATAATATTCATCAATATGAACATTAATATGTACTTCATACAATAGTTGCAAATATTAAAAGCAATTATACATGTGAAGAGTTTTCTGTAGTACTTAGTTCTCAATACTAATATTATTACTATCTTTAACTGGCAAAGAAATTCTTTATCTGACTGGCATCAAATGTAGAAAATAAAATGTCCATATATCATTCTTTGTTGTTGAATAAATTTGATCATGTGTAGTTTGCCCTTCCTTCCTAAGTGAATTATCACACACTTGGCTCCATACGTTGTCATTCTTATTCATTCTTTTATATTTGCTAAGTACTATCCAGCAGAAACGACATTAGATTTAGAATACATAAAATCGTATTTCTTAAAAATAATGTTTGTGGTTACATAGCAGGTGTATATATTTATGGGGTACATGAGATGTTTTGATAAAGGTATGCAATGTGAAATAAGCACATCATGGGGAATGGAGTATCTAGCCCTTCAAACATTTATCAACTGAGTGATAAACAATCCGGTTACACTCTTTAAGTTACTTTAAAATGTACAATTAAGTTATTATTGACTATAGTCACCTTATTGTGCTAACGAATAGTAGGTCTTATTCATTCTTTCTATTTTTTTGTACTCATTAACCATCCCCACCTCCCTTGCAGCCCCCCACTACCCTTCCCAGCCTCTGGTAACCATCCTTCTACTCTCTATGTCCATGAGTTTAATTGTTTTGACTTTTAGATCCCATAAATGAGAACATATGATGTTTGTCTTTCTGTGCCTGACTTATTTCACTTAACATAATGATCTCCAGTTCTATCTGTGTTGTTGCAAATGGCAGGATCTCATTCTTTTTTATGGTTGAATAATACTCCATAGTTTGTAAGTGCCACATTTTCTTTCTTCATTCATCTGTTGATGGACACTTAGGTTTCTTCCAAATCTTGGCTATTGTAATCAGTGCTGCAACAAAGAGTGCAGATCTCTCTTTGACATACTGATTTCCTTTCTTTTGTGTATATACCCAGCAGTGGAATTGCTGGTTCCTATGGTAGCGCTATTTTTAGTTTTTCAAAGAGCCTCCAGGCTATTCTTTACAGTGATTGTACTAATTTACCTTCCCATCAACAGTATACAAGGGTTCCCTTTTCTCCACATCCTCACTAGCATTTGTTACTGCCTGTCTTTTGTATACAAGCCATTGTAACTAGGATGAGATGAGATTTCATTATAGTTTTGATTTGCATTTCTCTGATGATCAATGATGTTGAGCACCTTTTCATATGCCTGTTTACCATTTGTATGTCTTCTTCTGAGAAATATCTATTCAAATCTTTTGCCCATTTTTGGATTGGATTATTATATATATTTTTTCCTATAGGGGTGTTTGAGCTCCTTACATATTCTAGTTCTTAATCACTTGTCAGAGGGGTAGTTTGCAAATATTTTTTCCCATTCCGTGGGTTGTCTCTTCACTTTGTTGGTTGTATCCTGTGCTGTGCAGAAGCTTTTAAACTTGATGTGATCCCATTTGTCCATGTTTGCTTTGGTTGCTTGTGCTTGTGGGGTATTGCTCAAGAAATCTTGGCCCAGACCAATGTCCTGGAGATTTTCCCTGAAGTCTTCCTGTAACAGTTTCATAGCTTGAGGTCTTAGATTTAAGTTTTTAATCCATTTTGATTTTATTTTTGTATATGGTGAGAGACAGTAATCTAGTTTCATTCCTCTGCATATGAATATCCAGTTTTCCCAGCACCAGTTATTGAAGACTGTCTTTTCCCTAGTGTATGTTCTTGGCACCTTTGTCAAAAATGAGCTCACTATAGATGTATGGATTTGTTCATGGGTTTTCTATTCTATTACATTGGTCTATGTGTCTGTTTTTATGCCATTATCATACTGTTTTGCTTACTGTAGCTCTGTAGTATAATTTGAAGTCAGGTAATATGATTCCTCCAGTTTTTTTTTTCATTTTCTTAGGACAGCTTTGGCTATTCCGGGTCTTTTGTGGTTCAATACAAATTTTCAGATCATTTTTTCTGTTCCTTTGAAGAATGTCACTGGTATTTTGATAGGCATTGCATTGAATCTGTAGATTCCTTTGAATAGTATGGGCATTTTAACAATATTGATTCTTCCAATCCAAGAACATGGAATATTTTTCCATTTTTTGGTGTCCTCTTCAATTTCTTTAATCAGTGTCTTACAGTTTTCATTATAGAGATCTTTCACTTGTTGGTTAATTCCTAGGTATGCAATTTTATTTGTAGCTATTGTAAATGGGATTACTTTTTAAATTTCTATTTTAGGTTGTTCACTGTTGGCATATAAAAATGTTACAGAGTTTTGTATGTTGATTTTGTATTCTGCAACTCTACTGAAGTTGTTTATGCTAATAGTTTTCCTGTTGAGTCTTTAGATTTTCCAAATATAAGTCCATATCATCTGCATACAAGAATAATTTGACTTCTTCCTTTCCAATTTGGATGCCCTTTATATCTTTCTCTTGTCTGATTGCTCTAGCTAGGACTTCCAGTACTATGTTGAATAACAGTGTGACAGTGGATGAAATTCTTGTCATGTTCCAGATCTTAGAGGAAAGGATTTCAGTTTTTCCCCATTCAGTATGGTACTAGCTTTGGGTCTGTCATATATTGCTTTTATTATGTTGAGTTATGTTTCTTCTCTCCCAGTTTTTTGAGGGTTTTTGTCATGAAGGAATGTTGAATTTTATCAAATCCTTTTTCAGCATCATTTGAAATGGTCATATAATTTTTAGCCTTCATTATGTTGATGATGTAACACATTGATTGATTTGCATATGTTGAACCATCCTTGCATCCAAGGGATGAATCCCACTTGGTCATGATGAAAGATCTTTCTAATGTATTGTTGAATTTGGTTTGCTGGCACTTTGAGGATTTTTACATCAGTATTCATCAGAGATATTGGCCTGTAGTTGTTATTATTATTTTTTATGTGTCTTTGTCCAATTTTGGTATCAGGGTAATACTGGCCTTGTAGAATGAGTGTGGAAGTATTCTCTCCTCCTCCTTTATTTTTAGGAACAGTTAGAGTAGGATTGGTATTATTTCTTCTTTAAATGTTTGAATATACAAGCAATTATCCTGCCTCAGTCTCCTGAGTAGCTGGTATTACAGGTGCCTACCACCGTGCCTGGCTAATTTTTGTATTTTCAGTAGAGATGAGGTTTCACCATCTTGGCCAGTCTGGTCTTGAACTCCTGACCTCATGATCCACCCTCCTCGGCCTCCAAAAGTGCTGGGATTACAGGTGTGAGCCACCCTGTCTGGCTGAAATTTAGTTAATAATAGTGGATCAATTGGCACATCTGCTATAACAAATGTATCATATTAATGCAAGATATTAATAATAGGGAAGTGGTGGGGTGAGAGAGTATACGGAAATTCTCTGTAATTTCACTCAATTTTTTTCTGTCAACTTAAAACTGTTCCAAAAATTTATTAATTTTTTAGAGTCAAAAGTACAAATCCTTTCTTTTATTGTTTCCATATGCTGTGTCATACACTTAGAAAGGCATTCTCCATTATAAAAATAAAAACCCTACATTTCTCTTCTAGTTTTTCTGTGGTTTCATCTTTTTAACTTTTAATAAACTTTACTTTTTAGGGCTGTATCTTCAAACCTTGGCTGTGATAATTTCGCAGAGTTTCCTTAGTTTTGATGACTCTGACAGTTTTGCAAATACTGATCAGGTATTTTGTAATGTCTCTCTATGAGAGTTTTTCTGATATTTATCTCATGATTAGACTAGGGTTATGGGTTTTGGGAAGAAGACCACAGAAGTGCCATCTTTATCATATCATATCAAGAGTGTATACTATCAATATGACATAACTATTTATGTTGACCTTAATCATGTAACTGAGGTAGTATTTGTCAGGCTTCTCCACTTTGTAGTTACTTTTCCCCTACCCTCACCTTTTTCATACTGTGTCTTCACTATAGTAAAGAAACTGACTATACTGATATAGTAAAGAAAGTAAAGAACTGACTATACTGATATAGTAAAGAAACTGACTATACTGATGAGTGTGGAGCCATGCTCTTCCTCCTTGAGGGCAAAATATCTACAAAAGTCATTTGCAATTCTTCTGCACAGAAGATGTGTCTCTTCTTCCCCAATTGCTTATTTATTAAATCATTTATTTATATCAGTAAGGATTCATGGATGTTTATTTTATACTTTGGGCTAGCTCATGTTGTTCCAGCATTGGTTCTTTCAGTTGGCTTTTGTCTCCCTTTTAACATACTCCCATCACTGTGGGGTGCTTTTTGTTTGTTTTTTCCTTTTTGAGGACTTTCTTACTTTCTGCCCTTATAAGATACTTGAAGCTTATTGTGCATCTTTCCTGCCCCAGTGTTATAATCAGCCATGTCTCAAAAAAATCTTGGTTCCTTTTATTAGAGAATGGTGTAAGGAACCAAGATCTGGGAACCAGGTATGCTCAATGTCAGTGGGGAATTATTGCCTCTAGGCCCTCTCAGTTGACAGAGGAAATCAATATATGTGTACAACTTCCCTTTTAACACACATTTTTGACACATTTGACATTTATTTTGATGTAATTATAAGGTATAAATTCAATTTAATTATTTTCCCCATGGTTTTTATAGGCCTGTATTGAGACTTCAATTGGACATTTCTTTTGACCTCAGAAAGTTGAGCGGCCTCAGAAAGATTATTTAACTTGTCTCATTCTATGTTTCTTCATTGGTTAGGCAGAGTAATAATACCCATCTTACATGTCTTTCAGGGCTATAATAAGGATATAAATGAGATGATAGTCTGGAAAGCTCTATGTGGACTTAAAATACTTTACAAATATATGGTGTAATATCAATCACTGTTGTACTGAAAAACACTTTCATTAGAATTAGCATTCCTCAGGCAGCAAATAACTAACCTTCTTTAATTGAGACCTCTTTTGCTTGCATTACTTTTAATAGACAGTTTGTCTTTTCCAACTGAATATCCAGTATATTGTTCTTTCCATTGGTTTCTATCATTTTCTGTAGAAGAAATAAAATACTTATTATTAACAAATCAATGCTGCTAGTTTAACTTTTTATTAAGTATATACAGACTAATGAAAATACAAACCACTTAATATTTGAAAGTCTAATAAAAAATACATATACAGTCATGTACTACATAAAGATATTTTGATCAAGAACAGACTGCATATATAATAGTGGTGTTGCCCTCTACAAGTGTACCAATTTTATCTTTTATACCATATTTTTACTGTATCTTTTCTATGTTTAGATATACAAATACTTACCTTTATGTTACAATTGCCTCCAATAGTCATTACAGTAACATGCTGTCCAGGTTTGTAGCCTAGGAGCAATAGGCTATACCATAAAGCCTAGGTGTGTAGTAGGCTACACCATTTAGGTTTGTGTAAATATATTCCATAACATTCACACAATGACAAAATTGCCTACTAATGCATTTCTCGGAACATATCCTTGTCATTGAGCAATGTATGACCGTATTTTAAATAAGCCCACTTCCCAATTTATTTTTAAATGAAAAAGTAACATGGTAGAATATTAAAACAGACTAGCAGTTATAAATGAAAAGTAAAAATATGATCTAACTTGAACCATTTTCTTTCTAACTATTCAACTCTCAGTCCCATGGTTAACAATTCCTTATATATGTTTCCAAAATATTTTATGACTGTATAGCTATACAAAGAAATCATATTATATTCTGTTCTGTGCCTTGGATGTTCCGCTTGGTACTATTATCTGGGAGATGATGTCATGTAAACCCACATAGATCTACCTCATTGTTTTGTTTTTGTTTTTGTTTTTGAGACGAAGTCTCACACTGTCGTCCAGGCTGGAGTACAGTGGGGCAATCTTGGCTCACTGCAACCTCTGCCTCCTGGGCTCTAGCAATTCTCCTGTCTCAGCCTCCTGAGTAGCTGGGATTACAGGTGCACACCACCACACCCAGCTTATTTTTTGTATTTTAGTAGAGACAGGGTTTCACCATGTTGCCTTGGCTGGTCTCAAAATCCTGAGCTCAGGCAGTCTACCTGCCTTGGCCTACCAAAGTGCTGGGATTATAGGCGTGAACCACCGCACCCGGCCTACCTCATTCTTTTTAACAGCTACATTGAGTTTCATTTTTGAATATGCTGTAATTTATTTAACCAGTCTCTTACTGAGAGAGAGAGAGAAAGAGAGAGAGGCCATATTCTACTTTTGTAATTAATAAACATTCTTGACCATATCTCTTGGGTGTTTTTGTGAATAGCATAAGCCTCCATATGCTCTTCAAACAGCTTCAAAAATCAACTCATGAACAGTCTTATGTCATCTGTATCTCTATCCACTTCCCTAGTCTCACCACTTTTGAACTGATCTCAAAGCAACTCTCTGACATTATGTTGTTTCATCTGTTAATGTTACCATCCATATGTATCTCCAAGAGATTAATGTTTCAAAATATGGCCACAATACCATCATCACTTCAAAAATGAACAATTATTTCTTATTTAAAGTGTTTAAGAATATGACAGATATTTCCAAATTAATTTCCAAAATCATTGCACTAACTCCTTTCCCACCAAAAATGCTTATTCCTTTCTCTTTTATCTCTTGTTATATTAGGAATCACTCAGTTAAGAACACTTAACTTCACTGTTTAAAAAAATTTCATGTTACTTCAAAATACCCACGATCATAAAAATTCTTTATGACGTGTGTGTGTGTGTGTGTGCGCGCGCGCGCTGAGGAAAAGGAGGAATAGAAAAGAATTATAAGAAAAGAAGAGAAAATAGAAGTAGTCTCCCTCCCACTCTTGCTTCACAAAGTCACTCCCCAATTCTTTCATTTAACCATCTACATTTTTCAACAGCTGTTGGAGGCAGAGGGGGGAGGATAAACCCAATATACACTTGTGGGTTTGGTCTACCATTTATCCAGAGTTGGGGAGAGAGACTTTAAATGGCTTTGCTTTTAGGCAAAAGAGAAGGAAAATGGAACAGATAGAATAGGAAATACTAAAAAATGAGTAGTTATAATAACAGATTGAAATATGCATTTACTTCAATGTTTACTAAAACCATTCCTGAATTTATGGACAATGTAGGCTTTCTTTTTCTTTTCTTTTTTTTTTTGAGACGGAGTCTCGCTCTGTCGCCCAGACCGGAGTGCAGTGGCGCGATCTCGGCTCACTGCAAGCTCCGCCTTCCGGGTTCATGCCCTTTTCTTGCCTCAGCCTCCCAAATAGCTGGGAATAGAGGAGCTCGCCACCATGCCTGGCTAACTTTTTGTATTTTTAGTAGAGACAGGGTTTCACTGTGTTAGCCAGGATGGTCTCGATCTGACCTCGTGATTCGCCCGCCTCGGCCTCCCAACGTGCTGGGATTACAGGCGTAAGCCACCGTGCCTGGCCTGGACAATGTAGGCTTTCAAGTATAGCAATTCCCTTTTATCCATGGAGGGATATGTTCCGTGACCTCCAGTGGATGCCTGAAACCACAGATAGTACTGAACTCTATATATACTATATTTTTGCCTCTACATATCTAACTATGATAAAGTTTAATTTATAAATTAGGCACAGTAAGAGGTTAATAACAATAACTAATAATAAAATAGAACAATATACTGTAGTAAAAGTTACATAAATGTGGTCTCTCTCTCTCTGAAATTATCTCATTGTACTGTACTCACGCTTCTGATAACCGAGGTGGCTACCAAGGGACTAATAGACTAGTGGTCTATATAACATGGATACACTGGTCAAAAGGATGAATCACATCCTGGGCAGGACTGAGAGAGACAATGGAAGATTTCATCATGCTACTCAGAATGGTGCAGAATTTTAAATTTATGAATTGTTTATTTTGGGAATTTCCCATTTAATATTTTTGGACCACTGTTGACCTCAGGTGGCTGAAACTGTAGAAAGCAAAACCTCAGATAAGGGGACTACTATATGCATTTTCTGTTTAACTTTGGCAAAAGTACATAAATTATTTGTTCCCCTGTCCTAGGGACATTTTGATGTATTAGTACAAATGAGTCAAAGCCAGATATATTTTAAATATGGATTTTTAAAATGAGAGAGAAGAGCATAGCAAAATACATTATTATCTTTATCATTTTTTGGTACATTTTTCTTTCTTCCCAACTTCTTTCCTTGGCAAAATCTGTTCCATGTATCCCTATATACTACAATTGTTTTCTATCTTTACATACCTTTTCTATCTGTGAGAAGTCATTAATAAGTTTGTCAAGATTCACACTGCTAATCTTTTTCATACATCCTTCACTGCTTTGGTCCATGTCTGAAAGTAGTAAACAGTAGATAGTGTTAAATAAATAAATAAGATCTAAAGCACCACAATAGTGTTCATAGCTCAAATACTAATATTTCTATATTTAACTCATAGGGCATCTACTTGGGCTCCATTGCACTCAGAGAATTTTTGTTATAACCAATATTAACAGTGGTCAAATGCATTGTCTTTTCCACTCCTTACCACCCACACCCCAGTTGACTTATTTAGATTTGTTTCCTTAATGCATTAAAACCTAATGCAATATTAAATCTGAGGCATGACTTTTAACTGTAATTATTCTTAAATTAAGATGTTAAAAATACTTATTTAACTATCATGTCACAAATATTTTCAGCTGTTATGCTTATTTCTTATATTTTGTTTGGTAAACTGGTAAATAAAGGACACATGGAAATTAATGTGTTCAAAGCAATCTCTTTGCGTTTCTATTGTCTTGTAGTTTTGTATAAGAGATTAACCTTTGGGGATAGCCAGCTAACTGCTGAAGAATGAGAGTTTCAGTTTTAGTCCTATGAAACCAATCATAAGAAATTCTTCAGAATCACAGAATGTAAACGTTAGTTACTTTGCAAAAGTCAGTTTATCTGTTCTGACTGGATGAGTTTACATCTTCAGATGTAATGTAAACAAGTATGAGACACTTGTCTTTAGATTTTTCTCTAGCAAAGAAGAAAGCGAAAATACAAGTTTGAAATTTAGGGATGTTAGGTTGAGGAAAAAACATGAACCCAGGTATGGTGTGTGAAAGTGGTAACTAGTCTAAAGTAAAATGTAAGTAAAATTCTTGATGTGGTTACTCAAAGCAATTTGGGGGCATATTATTGTTTAAAAGGAAGTTAACCCAAACAGACATTGCTTGACAATATGTTACTTCATCAAGATATCTCATTTTCTTCTTTTGAAATATGATTTTGCGTTAGCAATTATTAATGGTTTTTAAATTTCAGAGAATTTTAGCTGCATATTTTGTTTCTTGAATCATTATCTCAAATTATTATCTTGTGTATGATATATGCAAGTACAACTATATATAAAATCCCTTAAATAGTTAAAACTTGATCCTTACAGCAGAAAAATATTTGTAATAGCCTCCCATGATAAAATAATTAAAAATAATTAAAAATAATTGCTATTTGATAGTACTGTTATTTTTTAATAGTGCTGTATGGTAATCTGAAGTAGTTAATGGAAGCTCCCTCCACCCCCAACTTTTTTTTTGGTACCTAACCTTTTAAATATAAAAGGTTTTTACTAGGGTTTTGTCTCAAAATCTGGCTCTTGAAATAAATACATTTAAATTTGAGCTTGATTTTTCTCTCAACTTCTTCCCCCAAATAAGACCCTGTTATTTCCTTATAAAACCATCACTAATATTCCATTTGCTATCATTGCATGATAGCCCTTTTGCCATACTGGCAGAGCCAGGCAATTCATTTCTAGGTATCTTAATCGTCTGCTCTTCTGATTTCCTAGGTCAAGATCCCTTCAGTGAATATAGTCTTGCCCTGTGAAATTCGGTGACAAGCTGGTGATTCAGTGCTTGTAAAATTCCGTAGTAAGCAGGATAGACTGATTTGTGACCTTCAAGGCTCAGTTTCAGCCGTCCCCACAGGCAAGTGACAGTCCCATTTCCTTCTTTGTCCTCTTGCCTGCTGGCTTCAACCATCCCCACAGGGCAGTGACAGTTCCATTCCCTTTTGGGTCCTCCTGTCTGCTGGCTTGAGTCCCACAGCTCCTCCTCTCCCCTACCCCACACGGTTGGTCCTTTGCCGCTCGCCTGCCCCACGCTCTGCTCACCTCTTCTTCCCTCCTCGCCTCCCCTCAAGAATTCACTCTCAGTCCTGAAGGTTGGGTCCCCTGGCTCCCTCCGCGGCATCCTAGTGTCCTTAGGGACCTAGCAGAAATAAAGGATGGGGGCCGAGCACCCGCGGATGTGAGAGAAGTGCCTGAGAAAAAAACCTGTATGGACCCAGAGCACTGTAAGGAGATACGAAGAAAAGTATCTCTATGGAAAAAGCGGGAGTTTCGAACTGCTTTCTAGCGTCCTTAGCGGCCTAGCAAAAATAAAGGATGGAGGCCGAGGACCCCCGGATGTGACGGAAGTGTCTGAAAAGAAAAGCCTGTATGGACCCAGAGCACTGTAAGGAAATACGAAGAAAAGCATCTCTATGGAGAAAGCGGGAATTTCGAACCGTCAATAGAGTTCGGAGTGTACCTGCCGTTGCTCCCAGTTTCTCACAGTCTCCCTTGCCGCTGCCTCTGGGGCCTGATACAACCCTGAATGTCGTCCCCTCCTCCGGAAGCCGGATCCCCCAACAATGGGCCCGCCTTTCTATGGGCCTGCCCTGTGCACTATGCCAGAGCTCCTACCACCAGCAGTTCTTAACAACTTGGCCCAGCTCCCCTCAGCATCTGCGACTGCTTAGGTATTTTCATGTGGTTTCCAGAACACAAATCAACACCGGATCAATAATTGTTTCCCCAACCAAAGAATAAATCACATTGGGTGTTTTGAATTGTGAGTCAGCGCCACTGAATAAATAATTATCCATATCTATTTTTGTAACTTATAAAATTGACTTTTAAAATTCCAGAGCCAGTTAATAGATACGATTTCCCATCTACAGAGTTCTATCTTGGTAGCTTAATGATAAGGGCGTGGGCTCTTGCGTGGATTCAAACTCCAACTCTTCTCTTTTTCCGTGGGTGATAGTGGATAAGTTCTTAATTTTATGCACCTAAGCATCTTCATCTGTATAAGAGATTAATTATAATGCCTGCCTCGGCCGGGCGCTGTGGCTCACGCCTGTAATTCCAGCACTTTGGGAAGCCGAGAGGGGTGGATCACCTGAGGTCAGGAGTTGGAGACCAGCCTGGCCAACATGGTGAAACCCCGTCTCTACTAAAAATACAAAAAGTAGCCGGGCGTGGTGGCGGGTTCCTGTAGTCTCAACTACTTGGAAGGCTGAGGCAGGAGAATTGCTGGAACCCGGGAGGTGGAGGTTGCAGTGAGCCATTAAATGAAGTGATGCATTTATAAGGTGCTTAATGGAGATCCTTGCTTAAAGTAAGCGTTCAGAAATCTTAATTATTAGAATTTTTAAATGTTGTTCAGTAATAGTGTGAATGTGAATCCACTGCCAACTTTGCCTCATCTGTTTTTGTTTTCTGAGTGGGAGATGGGAGGTTTATTTTAGTTAATGTGATTTTTTGATAGACTCCAAAATTCGGCAAGTGAAAAAATATGAACAGTAATAAGATAACCCATACTTCACTAGTTGAAAGGTAGTATGGCATAATGGCAAGAAAATTAAAGTGGAAAATAGGAGGGTGTAGTCTTCACTCGGCTGCTCAGGTAAGCTTTCCTTAACATTAGTAGCAACACATAGAAATATCGAAAAAGACCCGCTGAATTGCGAGTTCTACCCAATTAGCAAATATAAAATGTTCCATGTGATTCATGTCATAATAACTTTTGAAACAAGCCCATTTAAGACCATAAATGCTAAAATTCTACATTCTCCATGAGTCATTCACTGATCGTATCAATCAGCTGTGACCTACCTTTCCTTACTCTATGGAACATGCTAGCCTTCTGTGGCATTTGTTAAGACTGAATTGATGTATTACCTCTTTTGTTGTATTTATTATTGGCTCCTTGGGGGAAGAAACTCTATTTCTATATATATATACACCACACACACACACATATACACACACACACACATGCATGTAGGTATGTACATATTAAGTTCCACCTAGGCCCATCCTTGGCAAATTTCAAGAGTCCTTTGAAAATATGTGGTGACTAGAATGTGTAAGGTGGAGAGGGAGCTCCTTAGATCCTCTGCCTCATCTGTACTTCCAAATCTTCTGGATGTCCAACATTTGAAATACAGAGGCTTTGACTATCTAATGATTTTGGGATGTAGAGACTAAGCAAATTGGAATATAATACACACACACACACACGTACATATGTATATGTATATATTTCTCCATAGAGCCTACCATAGAGAAAATAGAAATGAACCAACACATCAGGAATAAATCAGAAAAGTTTAGCTTAATTTTTCTAGTTTAGAAAGGGTCACAAGTTTATCTTCCAGTTTATAGATGTTAGCATTTTTTTCAAAGAATTCTAGTAGGTTTAAAGTATGTCTTTCAATGAGAAACTAAACGAAGTTGTCATGATTTCATCTTTAAAAAGTGAATGCCTTTCACGGTTGTATTCACAGTCTTATTCATCAGTTATCATCCAACTGAGAAACAGAATTCATCAAATATTTGCTCAGAAAATATTCATTTTTGCTTACTACTTGGATGTGGGATCATTCATACACCACATATCAGCAAATGCAATTTACTCATGTAGTAAACTTGCACATGTACCCTCCCAAGCCCAAAATAAAAGTTGGGAAAAAAGAAAACATTTATTTTCTGATTGATCAAGGATTTATTGAATATATATTTTAAAACTGCCTGGAAAACCAAAAGAGAGAAACAAATTACATTATTTTGTCATATTAACAAAGAAAGTAACACTGGAATCCATTTAAAATACCCTGATTTGGAAGAGAAACACATGTGTACCTAGGCAGCTGAAAAAAAATCAGAAGCTACTGGTTTATGTACATAAGGATCTCAAAATGAGTGACACATTGATTTTTTAAGGCTGAAAACAGTTTCACTCATTAATTCATTCTGAAATATTTAAGTATTTACAAAACAGCAGCTGCTGCAAGTCTAGGCACTAAGGAGAGCAAAGACAAATAAAAGACTCTCCTTTTGCCTTGGAGCTTACAGTCTCAAAGGAGAAACTAGCAGAGGATTGAAATCTAGTATATGTTAGTGGCAATATTGCTCTGGCATTGGAATCTCACTTGATTATTTTAGTTACTATCACCAGCAAGAAAATATTATAGTGTTGAACAAGAAAATATTATAACAAGAAAATAAGACAATATTACAAGAAAATATTATGGTGTTGCTGCCATATCACAGCAAATGTTTGTAAGTGGTTTGGCTAATCTACTGAGTCCTTTGTTCCAGCCCTATTATTTAACTCTCTCAATATTCTTACCTCTGTTTAGGCCATGTTTTTTGTCTGTTGAATCAAATTCACCAACTGCTAAAATTTCAGGTCACTTTCATTTCCATGAATATTTATTTAAAAATGCTACATAAAGGAAAAAACCTACACAAGGTGAAATATAAATTAGAAATTGAAGAGCAGTAGAGAATATAAAAGAGAAATACATTGGTCTATAAAGTTTTTATATTTCTGCCACAAATTTAGCTTTGAATTTCCTGATGGTTGGCATAAAAAAGGATACAGGCTTAACTACTTAGTTTATTTATTTATTTTTGTAAAAGAGGAGAAAACATACAAGTTTCTCAGGAGGAACCATGTTCCCTAACTTCTTAATTTTTCACATTAAGATTCATATAGGAGGCACTGGATAATTTAATAGGCAATTTCCTCAACATTAGCCTGAGAGTAAAGGTGGAAATAAGTTTTTTAAGACACTTTCAAAGTATCTCTACGAAAAAGGCTAGATTGGATCAGAAATGGCAATCATAATGAATCATGATCTAGGCCCCTGCTTTTCGAAGTGTGGTCTCTGCACCAGCAACATGGGCATCGTCTGCGGGCTTGTAAAAATGCGGAGTCTCAGACTCTCTATCCCATCACTACTAAATCAGAGTCTGCATTTTAACAACATTACCAGGTGATTCATGTGCATATAAATGTTTGAGAAGCATTGATCTTTTACGTACAAAGCTTTTAGAGTTTTCTATTTCTTTCCTTTGCCTTTTTAAGATTATCTGTAATTACACATTTATTTATTCAAGAAATACTTGTTGAGCACCAACTATGTCCTGAGGTCTACGAGAAAACTAGGAATAAACAAAACAGATGTGGCCTCTGACCTTAGAGGACTTATAGTTTAAAAGGGAAATAGGTAATACATGAGTAAATTACCTATACATAAAATTATACTAAGCGCAAAGAAACACAAATCTATGATATCGATTTTAAAAGTGAGTGGGAAGTGCTTTAGATATAGTGATTGAGGACAGTCTCTGAGTAGATAAGATAAAAGTGAGACCTGAAGGGCTAACATTTTAATGTACTCTTCAAGTCTCACTTTTATTTTATCTACTCAGATAGCCCTTCAGGTCTCATTTTTATCTTATCTACTCAGAGACTGTCCTCCATCAGAATGTTAGCTGTGGGTGGCTGGGCATGGTGGCTCATGCCTGTAATCCCAGCACTTTGGGAGGCCGAGGCGGGTGGATCACTTGAGGTCAGGAGTTTGAGACCAGCCTGGCCAACATGGCGAAACCCCATCTCTACTAAAAATACAAAAAAAAAAAAAAGAAAAAAAATTAGCAGGTGCCTTTAATCCCAGCTACTAGGGAGGCGGAGGCAGGAGAATCCCTTGAAACCTGTAGGTGGAGATTGCAGTGAGCCGAGATCACGCCAGTGCACTCCACGCTGGGCCACAGAGTGAGACTCTGTCTCAAAAAAAAAAAGAAAAAAAAAAAAGAAAAGTTAGCTGTGAACAACATTTAAAGGCTAGAGTTACCTTTAACCTCTACTTGATCTCTTGATGCACTCTCTCCCTCCTCTGGTTTCTCTGTGTAATTCCCATATTTCGGTATCTGCTTCTGGACTTGGCTTCAACTGCAACTTTGACTTCCAGTTCTGTAGATCTCTAGCTCTCAGCATTTCCTGCAGTGATTAGGTAAAATACATTCCATGCGTCATTCTATGACCCAATGGAACACTATTGGTTAGACTCACCCCCATCCTTTTCCAAACGGACAGAGGAATTTGAACATGATTCTAAAATAAAGTCTAAACCATGCAGTACTTAGATTACTTTCCCTGAAACAATCCTATTTAGATACATAAATAGTCCATCTTTTAATGAGCTTCTATTAAGAGTAGAATCAATGTTGCTATCTGGGCAGAGTTTGTATTTTTGGATGAGGACAGGAAGTAAAGTTATTCTACTTAATTTATTGACATAAATATACTTTAGATAGTGAGTCTATGGTAAGGGCGATATTTTTGTGATAATAAGATAGTCTAACCAGCTCTCAATGGCCTTGTCAACAGTTACTTGGAGGTGGCTATGTGGTACTCTTGAAGAAGTCAGACTTTTTCTCAAAATTTCATCTTAAGTCTGTTCAAGTACATAAACAAGTGATCCATGATGGCTTCGATGTCATAATAGAGCATAAATTTGACAATTTGGGCCTAAAATATTCCATTGCTTCCAGAGAACATCAACTTTTTCATAACCTACCTTCTTAGTGATAACATTGTTGGTGGGGGCAGGTTAATGAGCCTTTCCACATTCCTAGCTTCAGATCCTGGCTCTGCTCCTACTAGTTGTGTGGTCCTCAGCAAGTCAATTTACCTCTCTGCCCTTCCATTTCATCATTATAAAATGAGAACAAACCTCTGAAGATCAGGATAAATGTGTCAAACCTGGGTTGGCTTTGAGTAGGCCAGAAATAAATATTTGTTGAATAAAAGAAAGAATGAACAAATGAACAATGCTAGTTCCTATATCAGCAAGCTATTGTGATAAAATAAAACATTCTAAAATGCAGTGCTTTGAAACGGCCATTTATTTAGCTCACACTATTTAAGGTCAGTGGTTTAAATTGGGATCAGTTAGGCAAGTTTTTTAGTCTTGGCTGGGTTCTTAATGCATCAGCAGTGAGCTATTGGTTAGGAAAGTGGCTAAGCTAGTTTTACTCATCTTGGCTGAGCTCTCAGTCTCTGGAGACTTAGTTGGGATCACTCTTGTCACTTTGCCACTTGGTCTCTCATCCTCTAGCAGGCTCAGCCAGACTTGTTCTTAAGGAGTTTAATCATCTTGAGAAAGAAATCACAGACATGCAAGGCCCTCTAGAGCAGTGATCCCCAATCTTTTTGGTACCAGGGACTTGTTTCATGGAAGACAAATTTTCCACAGACTGGGATGGGGGGATTGTTTCAGAATGATTGAAGCACAATACATTTATTGTGCACTTTATTTCTTTTATTATTACATTGTAATATATAATGAATAAGTATACAACTCACCATAACGTAGAATCATTATGAGCTTATTTTCCTGCAACTAGATGGTCCCGTCTGGGGGTGATAGGAGACAGTGACATATCATCAGGCATTAGAGTCTCATAAGGACTGCGCAACCTGGATTCCTTGCATGCACAGTTCACAATAGGGTTTGCACTGCTGTGAGAATCTAATGCCACCACTAATCTGACAGGAGGTGGAGCTCAGGCGATATTGCAAGCAATGAGGAGTGACTGTAAATACAGATGAATCCTCGCTTCCTCGCCTGCCACTCACTTCCTGTGGTATAGCCCAGTTCCTAACAGGCCACTGACCAGTACCAGTCTGTAGTGTGGGGGTTGGGAACTCCTGCTCTAGAGGACCAGGTTCAGCACTGGCCTACAGCAACTTCCACACATTCTGTTGGTAAAATCAGGGTACAAGGCCACCCAGACTCAAGTAGTGAAGGAACAGACTCCATCTATTGATGGCAGGAGCTGCAAAGGGGGTAAATACAGGAAGGTAATAATTATAGCCACTTTGCAAAAAGTTTACCAATAATTACCCTTACATAAACCTGTCAAAATAACATAGTTCCATTATGCAGTCCTAAGTAAAGGGGGAAAAATAGTTTGTTGTATTTGTTTACAGAGGTCATTTGCCAAATGATTTTTATGTAAGAAAAATTGAAATTTGGTCATTCATCCTAATAGTAGTTAGCAAAATAAAATAGCTTTTGAGATAATCCTTTTTAAAAAAATCATCTACATATAGAAGTGTACATATCTTCCTATGCAGTTGTCAATATTTGAGCAATATTAAAAAAGAAATAGAGAAACTGTAGAGGCAGGTGACTCTTACAACACAGTGAACACAATAGCAAAGACTTGGAACCAACCCAAATGCCCATCAATGATAGACTGGATAAAGAAAATGTGGCACATATACACCATGGAATACTATGCAGTCATAAAAAAGGATGAGTTCACATCCTTTGCAGGGACATGGATTAAGCTGGAAACAATCATTCTCAGCAAACTAACACAAGAACAGAAGACCAAATGCCATATGTTCTCACTCATAAGTGGGAGTTGAACAATGTGAATACATGGACACAGGGAGGGGAACATCACACACTGGGGCCTGTTGGGGGGTGGGGGAGCTAAGGGAGGGATAGCATTAGGAGAAATACCTAATGTAGATGATGGGCTGATGGGTGCAGCAAACCACCATGGCACATGTACAACTATGTAGCAAACCTGCACATTTTTCACATGTACCCCAGAACTTAAAGTATAATACTAAAAAAAAGGAAAAGAAGACCACAGTGAACAGATCCAATTCGGATGTGCTTCACCCTCTGACTCCTACAAAAAAAGTAATTCATAGCACTGCCGTTAGTGTCTCCAGAAAAGATTATAGTAAAAACCAAAACAAAACAAGCAAAAAATGAACAAATTGAAGCTAGATATATGAATAGGCAGTATAAGACAGAGGAGAGTGTCTATAAACGTTGAGGATTTCATATCTTCTTGAAAAGACACTTAATCAGGTCAGAAAGGATCAAGATTTTGTTTGATGAGCCCAAATCCTCAATGAGAGGCCTACTCTTTTCTTTGCCATTTTACTTGTTAATTCAGTTAATTCTACCTAAGGCAACTGCTTTCTCATCACTATAACCACATCTTTCTACTGTACACAGGTCGTGCCCACTAGCCTTAAGGAATCTTTATCTCTCTCTCGGATCCATTTCTATGTTATGAAAATGAAATTATGGCAAGTAAATGCAGTGTGACTCACATAAAAGAAAGTATGAAATAGGAAATCACTACCACCAATGCTGCAGACCTTGGAAGAGTCTGTGAGTCGTGTTCATCATTCTCACAGAAGCTACCATCTGCCTCCTCGTTCTCTTCTGGTCAAGTGTTCTTCTCCAACATGAAATGAAAGATACTTTCAAAACTGTGTTCTTGATACGTGGTACACAGAATCTACAATTCCGTCTCAAATATATAGCTTTGAAGTCACACTGAAGTTTAAATAGACTTCTACAGGTATACCTAATCACAGGATCTGATAGTGTTCCTATCAAAAATACATCCAGAATACTCAACAACTAAATTAAAAATCTGGGATGAATTCATTTTACATCTATATAAAATAAGTAAATTAGATTAATTTTTTAAGTGAAAATTCTTAGTTTGACTTCATAATACCTAGAAATATTTAAACAGTATAGGGTATCCTAAACAAAATAACAAAGATTAAAAGGAAATTACAAAACACAAAGCAAATGATTGCAAAATGTCCAATCTTCCAGATTAATCTATGGATTTAGGGCCAAACCAACAAAAATTGTTTAACTAGAGTGTGTGTGTGTGTTTGTGTGTGTGCATGTTGCTTTTAAAACCAATGAAAACTTACTGAGGTAGTATTGTTATTTGTAGGTATTTTAAATAACATCTCTTAGCATATAAAAATGGTTTACTGTTTCAAATTGCTCCACCTGGTCATGTAATAGTGGTTTGTAGTTTAAGAAGTAGTGGCCTGTTTAATGCAATTAAACTGTTTAATTCTAGAGGGTTCAAGGAAGTTGAAATAATATGTTCATAAGCATTATATTTAAACCACCTATATTCACAAGACAGTATTTTGGGAAAATATGATCCTATCAAACTTCAATAACAGCAAATGTAGCATTAATTAAATAACTGAAAGTAAACGAAAAAGAAATAAAGTTATTTTTAAGGTAGAAAACACGGTCAAATGTCTTGTAGATGTTTAGGATCGGCAGCTGTGAAAGCTGTCAGCCTGTATGTGACACCAGATCCCTGAGTCCTCACAATGCAACCCTCCTTCTCTGAGGACCTGAGAGTCCAGTGGATCTCCTGATCCTCTCTGGCCTCTGCCCGGGACTGTATGTGGAACAGCAATGACAAAAGGAGCCACCTGGAAAAAGGTGAAACTTACACTCTACTTCCACCAAATTTTGGCTATTGTGACCATTTTCTTTTCGTGGCTCTTTGAACATCCTGTTAGTTCACAAAGCTCCAATGATCTTTCTAGAGTTTTTCTCATGGCAGAGAATACTCCTTTGATAGAAGAAACTTATTCGTTCCCCCAGGCTTTCAGGCATCTCCTTGTAGTAGCTGTCTTCAGATGTATGTGGCCATGTTTTTACATATGTTGGGAATTTTTTTGTTTTCTCTCTTGTAAGTGGTAAATTCCCTCCTGCATTAATTTTCTGCAAAGTTGCATTACATGTTCTTGATGCAGTTCAAGGAGCTAAGTTTGAACTGAGGCTTTTGAATTTCATTTTCAAGCTGTGCATTTCAGACTATAAATGTTTGCCCAGTTTGGAAACTTTTCATTTGAACTCTAAGTGCTTCTTTTATTTTCTTCACAGAAACTTTAAAAATATCTTTTCTTTTTCTTCTTCAAGCCTTATTAAAGGAAACATTTAAGTTAACACAATCAATGAAGTTTTTTTTCAAATTGACTTTTGATTGATAAAGATTATCAATGGTGGCTTCCATTTTCTGATTCTAAAGAGAGTTAATAATCTAATCTTCAGCAAAATTCCAATTAGAGACCGTAAGTGGTTCTCAGTCACTTACAACCTGTTCCATTTGCATGTTAGAATTATTAAACATTTTTATTTGTTCCTTTGGTTCCTACACTACTATTTTCACCTTCTGGCTTCTTGGGAAAGCAGTTTTAGGTTTTCCTAAAGATGAACTTTTAATCCACACAACTCATTGTTTTCCTCTAAAATGGACTCCATCCTTCTGAGATTCTTGTAAGAGATTTTTGTTTTTGTTTTTGACAGTCACTTAGGATTTGAGATATTTTGATGCATCATTGAATGACAATGTCTGTTTTTGAAGGAGAGCCATCATCACTGAATGAAATGAAACTTCAGGGAACTCTATTTTATGTTATTTGTTGAGAAGGTCTAGTGTATTCTTCATCAAAGATGTTCATATTTTTATTAACATAAGTGCTGCCAAATTCAGTTTGTAACCTCAGAAGACGTGCCTCCACTGGAAGTAACGTCAAGGCTTGGACCATCACTAATGCAGATGTTATTATTTGATATAAGGAGTACTAGAGAAAGATCAAATCATCCAGTAAAATTTCTGTCTGAAGATATGAGTTTGGGGGAGGTGAGATGGTTTCCCTAATACACAGCAAGACAGTAACAAAGATATTTATCCTTTTGATTGGGCTTGAATAATCAATCTAATCTCACTGAGTTTACAATATTCTTCAACTAGGGCAGAAAATCCTTTAGTTATTTCTTTTTCCCTTTTTAAAGTATGTTGACTTTTACTATTAAAAATG
>NW_012100209.1:5283944-5285946 GCF_000951045.1 Mandrillus leucophaeus | reverse complement strand
TCAATTATTAAGAATTTCAAGATGGAACAGCAGAACATAAAATCAGCTGTGGACCCTTGCAGATGGCCTGAATATTTGTGTTCCCCTCCAAATTCATATGTTGAAACCTAATCCTCAATGTAATGGGATTAGGAGGTAGAGCCTTTAGGAGGGGATTAGATTATGAGGGTTCTTCCTCATGAACGGGATTAGTGCTCTTATAAGGCGCTGAAAAGACCAAAGTTCTCCCTTTGATTATGTGAGGACACAGCTTAAAGGCACCATCTGAATAAGAAAGCAGACTCTCACCAGATACAGAGATACAGAATCTGCTGGCACCTTGATTTTGAACTTCTAGACTCCAGAACTGTGAGAAATAAATTTCTGCTATTTAAAAGCTACACCGTTTATAGTATTTTGTTACAGCAGCCAGAATGGACTTAGATAGCCTTTCTATGTAGGGGTTCTGTGCTATCACACACCCACGAAGCTGGCCCTGCTTCTGACTCCTGCCTTCTCACCCTGACAATTTTTTACGTTTTTCTAGCTTCCCTGTTATTTGTGTGGCTTGGAAATTTAGGGACAGGAGTTTGTATGCTGGGAATGCTTGAGATGCAGAGGAGGAGAGAGGAGCAGCGTCCTGTGTTGACTGCATCAAAATTTTGTACAAACTCCTGAGAAGGCAGGCATCTCTCAGGATCTCTCTTGTGCTTTCTTACTGGCATCCCCTGTTTTTATAACCATGGACCAGTGTAAACATTTCTTTAAAATGAGCTCAGAAAATGCCGTGTGAATGGTTATTCAAAAGAATACAGATGAATTTGGTTATTTCAGAAATGTCTTTGTTGTGGTCAAGGGAGGAGGCATGGCTGTTTCTATTGGTCAGATTTGATGGGGCCAGGAAAAGTCAGGATACAAAACAGGGTTAAGTCCACTAAGTCAATTCCTTAAAAATAAAATCCACAAAGTCCATCAAAATCATCGTGCCAAAGTTAAAGCTCAGAGTTTTGATTAAGGGTTGATTGTAGGTGGAGATAAGGTTAGAAGTGCCCAAATGGAAACTACAACAGGCTAGGACCACAAGACAGGTTTGTGATGAGCGTTGAATATCAGGCTAAGGGGTATAGATTTTACCTTTTTGGCAGTAGGATGGCATCAACATGTTTTAACCAAAGGTTTGGCATGAATAGTCATGTATTTTAGAAAGAACATTTTGGTGGGACCAGAGCTTATAGAAGGGGAAGTTGTGAAAAGTCTGAACTTTTAAAAAGGAAGAGAAAGTTTTAGGGATAGGTAGAAGCTGAATCTTGGTGATAGAATGAATATTTGGAGGTCAAGGAGAGTGGACTTTGGTGAATTTCATATTTTGTAACTTGGACCATCACTAATGCTGATGTTATTATTTGATATAAGGAGTACTAGAGAAAGATCAAATCATCCAGTAAAATTTCTGTCTGAAGATATGAGTTTAGGGGGGTGGGATGGTTTCCCTAATACACAGCAAGACAGTAACAAAGATATTTATCCTTTTGACTTCCACAATTTGCAGCCATATCATTAGAGATCTAGCCTATCATAATTCTTGAAGTTTTTGAGCAAAAGTAAACAGATATTGTCCAATAAGGACATTTTGTTCTTTAAATAAGGCCAAAAGGACTAGAATATAGCTGAGATATATGTTGACCAAAAAGTCTTGATAAAAGTTGCAATAATGTAAGGCATTATACTGTGCATAATATGATATAGAGAACTCTATCCAGAATTGCCCATTTCCTCAATTTTGGTAAAAACAAGTTTTATTTTTTATTTTTATTTTGTTATACTTTAAGTTCTAGGGTACATGTGCACCACGTGCAGGTTTGTTACATATGTATACATGTGCCATATTGGTGTGCTGCACCCATTAACTCATCATTTACATTCGGTATATCTCCTAATGCTATCCCTCCCCACTCCCCCCACCCCACAACAGGCACCGGTGTTTGATGTTCCCCACCCTGTGTCCAAGTGTTCTCATTGTTCA
>NW_012100209.1:5231280-5282934 GCF_000951045.1 Mandrillus leucophaeus | reverse complement strand
CTCTGTTCTGTTCCATTGGTCTATATCTCTGTTTTGGTACCAGTACCATGCTGTTTTGGTTACTGTAGCCTTGTAGTATAGTTTGAAGTCAGGTAGTGTGATGCCTCCAGCTTAAAACAAGTCTTATTGAATTCTACTGTAATTGCATATTCCTTAGAGTGGCAATGAGATTTGCTTTACAGAATATTTATGATAGCTTTGAAACTATCATAATTTGCAAGTTTGTAATATAAAATTAAGTAATAATGAGAATGTAATCTTTTTTCAAGATGAAGTTGGGAAGAAAATTACCAGGATTTGGTACCTCAAGAAATCCTTCCTAATGGTAGAGATTTTTCTTTTCCCTCTTCATCTCCCAAAGGGAGTTGCCTGGGCTTGCAATTCTGAACCTATACACTGATATCACACTCAAATTCCTGATATCAGTTTAAAATTCTTCTAAGAAGTTTCTAAAACAAAGTGTTAAAAGTTTCAAAGCTGCAAAAAGCTTTTGTTTAAGATAGCTGAAGAATTCTTGATGTGATATTCTTGTAATATCTTTTTCAAATGTTTGTGGTTGTAGAAAGAATGCAATTTAATTTGTAAGATTAGTGAAAAATGAGTTTTAGTATCTGTACATTTTCAAATGTATAAGGATGTCTATGGATTGTCACAATTCCTGCTGGCTTTACTAGAATTAGTATCTGGAAACCAGAGGTGCTAAACATTCTATAATGCAGGAGACAGACTTATGCTTGAAATCCTGGCAATTTTAGGTTTCTTTGAAATGTGAAAATTTTACCAGAGTATGTGTAGCTGTATTGTATATGTGTAACTCTCTTTTATTGTTCAGCTGGTGGTACACACAGGTGCTCTCAATTTTCAGGGTTTCTTTCTATCACTCTGCTCTAGTCTCCAAGTGTTCTAGTTGCCATTGCTGCAAATCAAGCTACTCCAAACTTAGTGATGTTTACAACAACCTTTTTAGTATAGCACACATATTCAGTTCAGAAATTTGGATAGGGCTAGTTAAGCATTTTTTCTGCTCTTTGTAGCATCAACTGGAGTCATTTAGTGGCACTCAGCCGGTGGATGGCCTGGTGTGAAGGGCCAATTATGGTGTTACTGATCATCTGGTTTCTTGGCAGAGATGTGTGGAAGGCTGGAGTTAGCCAGGTCTATTTTTCAGGGTGCCTACACAAGGCCTCTTAGGCATGATGTTTGCAGTGTTTTCAGCGTTCTTACATAGTGAATGAGTTCCTCCAAAGAGAGTGCACCATGAGAGCCAGAAGGAAGGTGCATTACTATTTATGACTTAGTTTTCAAAATCATATATGTCACTTCTACTCTGTCGCAGCCGTCACAAGCTCACCAGACTCAAAGGGAGAAAGCGTAGATTCGACCTCTTAAAGGGAAAAGTGCCTAAATATTTCTATTTTTTAAAAAACTACAACTATGGAATTCATTCATTTAATATTAACTGAACACCTAATACATGTTTAACACTGTGCTAGGCTTTGAGATGGTGAACATGGTAGATAAAATGTATGCCCTCAGATTAGGTGGAAGAAAGATAAGCAAACACATAATGGCACAAAAATGACATAATAAAATTGTAATAAATGCTGTGAAGAGCTAACCTGGTTTGGGAGCCAAGATAATCTCCCTGAAAAAAAGGATGTTTCAGCACAGACTGAAGAATGGGCAGGACATAGCCAAGCTGAGGAAAGAAGAAGCAGGCATTCAGAATGAGGAAAGATGATCTGGGAAGGTACTATTGGGAAAATGTTACAAAATGTTTAAGGGAGAGAGAAAAGTATTTTAAGAGTGAGGCAGAAGAAGGGGCCCAGGTCAGGAGCTCATGGTATTTGACAGTAGGAGAAGATGGGTGTTCCAGCTCCAGAAGAGAGAGAGAGAAAAAAGTTGCTCTTCCTCACTCTTTTTTCTTTCTTTCTTTCTTTTTTTTTTTGTTCTATTTGGGTGGGCTTTCAAGTGATTGGATGATGTCACCATATTGGTTAGGACATATTTTCTTTACTCAGTCTACTGACTTAAATGCTAATCTTTTCTGGAGATAGTTTCACAGACACACCCAGAAATAATGTTTTACCAGCTATCTGGGTATCCCTTAGCTCAATTAAGTTGACATATACAATTAACCAACACAGCCAGTATCATTCAAATATATATGATATTAATTTATATACTACTGTGCTTTACATTTACATAAAGAGTATTATGATAGATCTTGTTTTATTTCCTTCTTCTTCTTCTTTTTTTAACCATTAAGGGATATATGCCTGAGGTAGTTGTAAAAAGCACGATCTCTCAAGACTGGGATTCTTGCATTCAAAACCTGGCTCTGTGACTTTTTAGCCATGTTATTACGAGCAAATTATTACACTCTCAATATCTGTTTCTTCATTTAGATACACTATAATGGAGATAACATAGGACTGAATGAAAATAATGCAGGTTAAAAAAAGCTTGACAAATAATAAGTGTTCAGTACATATTAGTTTTATTATTGTCATTACCCAGAACTGCATTCGATGTTTGCAGCTATTGCTATCATCATCAGCTAGTTCATCATTTCTGACCCCTGAATTGGACTGTCATATGCATCCACCCCATTCTGTTCATCCAGTTCCCTAATGTTGGACAACACATAGACTTTGTGTTAGTCAGCTTGAGTTGCCTTAACAGGATACTACACACTGAGTGACTTAAACAGACGTTTATTTTCTCACACTTCTGGAGGCCAGATGTTTAAGATCAAGGTTCCAGTAGGAGTGGTTTCCACTGAGGCCTCTACAAGCCAGAGAGGGGAGAGAGACAGACACAGAGAGAGAGACAGAGTGAGAGAGAGAGAGACAGAGAGAGAAAGAGAGAGAGAGAGACAAGAGAGAAATTGAGAAATCTTTGGTGTCTCTTCCTCTTCTTATAAGGACCCTTGTCCTGTTGGATTAGAGCTCCATTCTTATGACCTAATTTAACCTTACCCCCTTTAAGGCACTATCTCCAAAGAGAGTCATATTTGAGGTTGAAGCTTCAACATATGAATTTTGAGGGGAAAGCAATTCAGTCCATAATAAACTCCAATTCCCTTCAATTTTCCTGGAGCACATACAAACAAGTAGTATGGCAAGTCACAGAGTATGTGCTTACTCAGTTCTATTAAATACTGCTAAGTTGCTTTCCAGAATGGCTGTTGCAAATATATTGCCCCCTAATTGAGGCAGGGGTATGAAGCCCTGGACGTCTTAAGACAAATCAGGGTAATTCTGAAGGTCATTCCAGATCCAAAACCCCCTTGTGGGGTAAGTCAAGTCTTTCTTGAGTCTTCTCCTGATTTCTCCTTCTGCCCAATCCTGCTTCCTTCTCTTCTTGCCACAGATGTTGATCCTAAGGACATTCCCCAATAAATATTCTACATAATAAACTCTGCTCAGAGTCTGCTCTATGTTATTTTTAGACTTTAAAATACAACCAATTTTATGTAATTAAATTATATTGACTTATTTGAATATTGAATCTTAATAAATGGACACAATACGCTCATGGGGAGGCAACCTTATTTCGTTGAGCTATTGAAATGCTCGTTTTTAGGAAAATACTTTCTGTTTTTCATTTTCTTCTGCTCTTTCTATTTTTGAAAAATTAGTTACATCTTCCCTGTAGATTTATAAAAAGAAGTAAAATATTAATAAGCTAAAAAGTTCATTTTCTGACTCTAGTACTATATTATTACAACTGAAATTTATTATTTGTAATGAGTCATCTACAAGTCAATAAATTATACTTCTGATACTAATCTAAAAGGAAGTAGTCCATTATTTTAAATTCAATATGAATGCCAGTCAGAGACTAGTAGCATAATAAAACTCAGCACTATTAAATAAGTCATCTTTCAGTTAAGCCCATCTGAGCACCATTCAGAAATATATCTATTGGGATATAAGTCTTTGCCACTGTGTGGGTGAGATTTTAGACAATCAATTTCTGGGGTTTTATAGCTGTTATAAGACTGTAACACCTGGGGTTATATAGTTGTTATAAGGTGTTATATAGGTGTTATAAGACTTGTATTTTGCCAGCATTATGTGATCAATAAAACTGATCTAAATTCCAAATTATAAAATCAGCTACAAGACACAAACGTTTACCATTCTTTTCTCCTTTTAACTGCTGATGTCATTTATTTTGACTACTTTGCCTATGTGCTTGGTTTGAAGTATTTACAAGATTGTGTTGTTCCTAACTTTTTTCTGGTTGTGTCTAGAATTCTCCTGTGATTATATCCCTTCTATTTTCTTTCTGTTTTATTCTTTCTCTTCTGCCGTCCACTGTGTTGAGAGGATGTGAATCACTATAAATGTTCTCCATAGAAATAATTTGAGTTGCATTGTATGAAGTGTCAGTGACAGCTCTAGAATAATATTTATCTTCATTTTTCTAAATGTACTTAATTTATTACTCTCACTCCATGTGCCTTGGATATATCTTAGGCCTTCAAAGTGGTTTTCTATTCTAGGGCACACATAGCAGTTATTTGTCCAGTCCTTCTTCTCTGGCAATGGCTTCCTCTTTCCATGGACAAGGCTGGGTAACAGCAATTACTTTGAGCAGTGTGATTTTACCCAGTCTCACAGCTACAGCTAATTGGACCAGAGGTGCATAATTAGATGGGTCAGTCAGCATCTCTGCTCTGAGATTACAAAAAAGGAAAAATGATTGTTTCAGATACCTTGACAGGTAACTTCAGAAGGGTTGGTGCTTGGGAGCTGTGGTGAGTGGAGCATCCTCCATGTGCTGTACACATGCCACATGTATCATCATGTAATGTCGTATACATGTAGAAAGAAATGGAAGAGTGAAAAAGATTGATAGAAGCAAAAATAAATTCTGTGTAGCTAAAAGTCTTTGATTCTATTACCTTCTTGAGGTCTAGCCATCTCTCCGACTTTGAATTGTATTTAGGGCACTCTACTATAGCATTATCTGCTTCTGTTATTTGAAATTAAAAGTGACCTACTTAATATATTAGTTCTTTTGCTTGTTCTAGTAATGAATTGTACGCCTTTAGGAATTCAACACTAGAATATATAAATGAATTGACCAAAACAAATCATAAACATGGTGAAAAACTTTAATCTACTTCTCTCAGGTTGTGAGAGATGAAGTGAATAAATATTAAGCATCTAAAGATTTGAATGAGGCTCTTAGTAATCTTTAGTAGTTATATTTTTAACTTTGTACCTAAAAATAAATGATACCACCCACCTCCCCCCAACCCTTTTTTTGAGACAGGGTCTCACTCGTCACCTGGGCTGAAGTGCCGTGGTGTAATCTTAGCTCCCTGCAACCTCCGCTTCCCAGGCTCAAGTGATCCTTTCACATCAGCCTCCTTGGTGCTCCACCATGCGTGGCTAGTTTGTGTATTTTTAGTAGAGACCGAGTCTCACAATGTTGTGCAGGCTGGTCTCAACTCCTAGCCTCAAGTGATCCACCCACCTTGGCCTCCCAAAGTTCTGGGATTATAGGCATGAGCCACTTGCCTGGTCTGATGGACATTTTTTTTAAACATCCAAATGCCATTTACATAATTTGATCATGTTTTAGTATGCAAAGTAAATCTCAATAAGTTCTAAAAATTTGGTGCTCTTATCAATTTTATTTGCTCATGATGTCATACATTTAGATGCCAATAATGAAAATTTAACTTAAAATATCTCCAGTTACTTGGAACTTTAAGAAAAACAGTATAAATAATTATTCAACCAAATAAGAATTCAAAAGTGAGATTATAGGTTATACATGCATTATTGAAAAGTAGAACACTCTATATAAAAACACTGCATATGGGACCACAACCCATAGGCAAGCAAAGACTCTTTATTTTATTTTTAAACAAAAATGATTGAAAATAAGTCAACCAAGCATTCAGCTCAGGAAACATTTAATTAAAGAAGCTTGAAAATGAGAAACAATATGAAGGGGAAGAGATAAATAGCAGCAAAGACAAATAATTTGATTAGCCAACAAAACAAAAAATTAGAATTTTTATTAAAGCCTAAAATGGAATTTCAAAATGAGCAGTAAAATAAACAAATGTCTCACAAGTTCAACCAAAAAAAAAAAAAAAAAGAGAAAGAACAAAATGCCTATAGAATAAATGAGAAAATGTACATAACTGCAGCTACATTTGATAACACTTAACGATAAATTTGGAAATTTAGAAGGAAATAATGACTTTTAGAAAAGTATTCACAGTAACATTGACTCAAGAGGCAGTTGTAAATTTTACTCGTTCAACAAAGTACAAGAAATTGAAAACTTTGTTAGCAATCTGTCCCCATAAATGTATTAGGTCAAGGTCTATCACAACTTTAAGGAAGTCCTTTGTTATTTAAATTATTCCAGAGAATAAAGTCAAATTTCTCTATTTTTATTTAGAAGCATCATTTTAGTGGCAGACTAATTAAGATATAGTCTGTTCTGCTTAGAAAGGAATCTGATGAAGATATAAATTTTCTTTAGTTTGTTCTTCCAGTTTTAATCAGAAGAAAGTCTAAACATCTCACACAATGTTATAATGCCTATATGCAGACTTATACTTTTAAATGATGCAAATTAAAAAAATTCAATTAACAAAGGTTGGTAGTTCTTTTTGAAATTAATAATTCACTTAGAGATTACATCTTTTTCTGTGCACATTCACATTTGATTATTGTTATTGATGGGATATTCACAATTTTTTCAGTTTCAGTCTGAATAAGTTGAATAGTTTAATGTAGAAAATGTAGAGTTTAAATGAAGAAAGAATACAAAGTTTGTAGTAAGGAGACATGAGGTCTAGTATCGGATATTCTAATTAGTGGAACGGCTCTAGGAAGTTAAGTTCTTTGTCTTGACCTTGAAATGGGTATAATAACTCTTTTTATTTTTATTTTTTTGAGACAGAGTCTCACTCTCTGGCCCAGCCTGGAGTGCAGTGGCACGATCTTGGCTCACTGCAACTTCCGCCTCCCAGGTTTAAGTGATTCTCCTGCCTCAGCCTCTGAAGCAGCTGGGACTACAGGTGCATGCCACCACGCCTGGTTAATATTTTGTATTTTTAGTAGAGAAGGAGTTTCACCATGTTAGCCTGGATGGTCTTGATCTCCTGAACTCATGATCTTCCTGCCTCAGCCTCCCAAAGTGCTGGGATTACAGGCATGAGCCACCGTGCCTGGCCAGTATAATAACCTTTTTACCTAATTTATATGTAAGTAGAAAATAAGCTTTATATGAACACACTTGGATAAAGTTAGTAAACAAATACAAGTTAATAGTCATGTGTAAGGTGTTATATTCATTTTGCCTTAATATTTATCAATTTAATAGTTTAATCAAAATAAAGACTACACATTTTTAGGATTATAAAACTCAGTAGTAACATAAGATGAATTAAAATATTCAAGCTAGTAACTGAAAAATATTCTTATTCTATGCTTCTTTTAATTACAATAAGAAATTAGAGTTATAAATGTACAGGTAAAATATCATGAAAATATTCCTGTTTACTGTACTTTGGAAGTGCATCCCCACAACAATGAATTCTCTGGCATTGGTTACTGCTTCAGGTACTCAGAGATTCAAATTGTTCATAGACTCTGTCAAACAGATCTGTCTAAGATGTTTCCATCATTCCATAGGCCAGATTAATTTTGCTATTCTTCTTGTCAGTGATTGCATCTAACTTTTCAAATATGTGCTCTTCAAAGATGAGATGACAAGTAGAGCAATTAATTCCTGTCATGTCCATCCAAACCATAAAAATCTAGATTATTTTTCATACCACATTTAGCTGAAAGTCACCAACTTTTCCTTTGATTTTATTTGTCACTATGTTGATTTTGTAAGAGTTATAATTTCTTCTGAAATGCTTCTTCAGACTAAATGGTGATGCAGAACACTTGGTAGGTGAATAACTTACTGTGTAAATTAAACTACACAAATTAACATTATTTTTAACTAAAGAATTTAACTTTTGAAAGTTAATCAGGAAAAAAATACATTTCATTATGTGCTCCAATCAGCAAAAATTGAGCAGACAGAAATAACAGGAACACATCTTGATCAATACTTTTTGGCTGTACCACCAAACAACAACAATAACAACAACAACAACAACAAACAACAAAAACTGGCTGGATTTCATTTTCTATACTGGTGGTCCAGTATCAGCAGCCCAACCTTGGTGAGTGGCCACTCCTTTCCACATGTTGACCCTAGTAATCATTTGCTCTTCCAACATAAATCCCTTCTGTAAATATCCAAAGGGTCAATTCAGAATGTAATAAACTTAAAAGAAGCTGGGCATAGATGTCTGCTTAAAATCCAAAGGAAATAAGAAAAATAAAGGAAAAAAAAGAAAGTCTAGAAGAAAAAAGAAACTTCTTCACTGAGGAAGAAGATTCTCATAGGTAATTTGGTTTAATGTCAACCCAACCTACTTTCTCTGAAAATGTTCTTTCCTATCACAGGGACTGGTCTCAGCATTCCTCTTTGTGTTATGTGACTCTCCCCTCTCTACAACAACACAGTTGATTGGATTAACATGGAAACTTCACCCAAACTGAGCTAAATCAGTTCTCTTCCCTGAATGTTTGAAATAGGTATTATTTGGGCATCATCAATTATTCTTTTAGAGAAACTGAAAATGAAAGTTGATATCAACTGGGAAGCAGTATAGAGGCTGCTTTCTTTCTTCCAATTGCACTGAAAAGAAAAAATCAAGTTCTCAGTGGAGAGGCACTGGGGATAGGGACGTGGGTGTCGGGGGTGTGGGGAGAGAGAGAGGGACAGAGAGAGGAGACTAAAACCAATAAAGCCAAACAATAGAGTGAAATTTCTTCCAGCATTTTGAAAACTTTCTAATCTCTCATTTCAATTAGTCATGAGGTTCCTGATTCCTCTTTTTGAATTTTGTGAGACACTACCATAACTTTATAGATACATTCTCCTTTTTTTTTAAGCCAATTTTTGGTTTCTGTTACTTTAAACCAAGAGTTTTATCTAAGACAAAGGACCAATGAGGTTAACTAAGAAAGAAGGAAGTAAAACACATATAGAGAGATCAAACAATAATTCATGTAGCCAAGAATCCAAAAAAACAGTCCCAGGACAAATATGTGTGTTAAGAGTCACATCTCCATGTTTTATATCACTTTGCATTATTCTTTAGCCTGGATGGGCTGAATGAGAACATAAGAGATGCAGATTTTGGAGGTCCAGAGATGTGGAATATGTCAAACTATCCCTTCCAAAGTGTAATACTTGCTATTGCACATTAAACTGTGAGCACTAAGAGACTTGATGGTATTTGGATTTTGGAGACAACATACATTACATTTGAATATGCTGCTCTAAAATATTTATTAGTAACCCATAAGACTGCTGGATTTAAGTGAGCCTAGAGTAAGAAAATATACTCTATCAAGTCTAGGATACAATACAAGTTGCTCCATCCAATGGGAGCACAGACACACTCTGTCCATTGGGAGTATGACCCAGCAAATTCAACAATACTTGACATTTCTGTGGTAATTTGTGCTTCTGTAAGGAGTTTCTGGATAGCCCCAGTAAGGGAATCACACCGTAGACCTCTAGAGTTTTGGAGCAAACCATGTTCCCTTCAGCAGATAACGAGTCTTTTAGAAATAGTTCTGGTTTGATATTGGACACTGGCAGAATCTGAATGCCTAACCATGGGACAGCAAGTGACCATACAATCAAGTTGCCAATCATGATCTATATGTTAACTAGCTCATCATGTCATAAGGGTGGGAGTATGCAGCAACAATCCATCAACAAATGGAAATGCAACAAAGAGATTAGGTTCCAAGAAATATGGAATACAAAAGGAATCTGCATGAACAGATAGTTCTGACTCCTACAATAGCTTCTCTTTCTACATTGTTTCCTCTTCCTCAGTATGCATTCATGTCCTCATGGGCAGTTTCTTACAATCAACTGACTTAGAAGGGAAAAATTCAGTCTGGTACAAATGGTTTTCCTGACATGCTGGCACCAGCTACATTTATAATCAAATCAGGGGCGTCCCAGAAAGACGAAGATGAAGAAAAATCCGTCCAATGGGCAGTAAGACGAGTAGTACATTTGGTGGCCCCCTTTTTTTCACTTCCTACCAAACTTTTCTCAAGTGCCCCAGACAGATTATTTCCTTCTTTCTACACAGCATATAGTGCTAATACTGACTTGTATATCACCACTATCTACTGGATTTGACCTTGCCTTATGTGTAATCTTGAAGGCAGAGCCTATGTTGTACCCACATTCTCTTCATCTAGAAGATCCTTGGTGCACAGTAGGTGTTTGGTAACTATTCTTCAGACCTCTTTATGGTATTAGCTCCTAGATGAATATGTGTGAACATGCTTGTCATTGGGATCAGGGAGGCATGACAGGAGGAATTATGGTTTAGTAACAAGGCTGACTTTGGAGACAGAGGGAAAATCCTGCTTCTGCCTCTTACTAGAACCCTTTATGCATCAAGAAACCTTCTGAAATTCAACTCAATGTCTATTTCTCAATGATGAAAGAGGATAACACTTACCTTGTACCATCTCGCCAATTATCTGGGGTTAGATTTGGGGGATGAGACAAACCCACCGTGTGGAAGTGGGATAAGATTTTTCTAAGGAAATGAGATGATCACACTTTGATGGTTTGGAGAAGGAGGGGTTCTCAGAGAGAAAGGTGAGCCTGGGGATGGGAGGTGGGGAAGACAGGGATTTGGGGTATGTCTGTGAGAGGAATCCCTATTAAGGGTTGACTTTTTCATGATTGTTTACATGGTCCTGTGGGTAAAAATGATATTTCCCCAGTCATATTTTAATTCTCTCTAGTTATTCACAGCCCGTCTGCACAGCCTTGTTTGGAGGTTTTTGGGTGAATAAAGAGAACAGGGAGTATCGAGGAGATTGGCTGACCTGGATGCACTGCATCACTGGTTTAGAGAAGTCTGTGGTCTGGTTCTGCTCAGTGGTCAGCAGCACACTTGGAGCCAAGGGTAGAGCATGCAATGAAGTCTCCACGGCATTGTGGAAGACTCAAAAGCAGACATTTGGTAATCTCTGTTTATCCCAGGTATGAATCTAGATAGTTGTCTCGAAGGCATGGAAAGATGATGCTTGTGTTGTATAAAAATGAGCAATACTGAATATGAACTGCCTGCCTGGAGTGCTCAGCAATCAGCTGCCTTTTGTTGTCATTATGCGCGTCCAATCTGGACACAATTATTATTCGAAAGTAGGATAGTACTAAATGTAGAGCACAAACTCTAAAGCCAGGGTGCTTGTGTTTGCATTCCGGCTCTAACATTGATTAATTTTGTGATTTTGATCAAGTTAATTAAATGATCTGTAACCCAGTTTCCACATCAGTAAACTGGGGAAAATAGGATTTACCTCATGAGATTGTTGTGAGGATAAATAAGTTCACGAATGTAAAGTGCTTAGAAGAGTGTGTGACATATGGTAAGTGCTTAATGTTAGCTAAAAATGCTACTTAGCCATTACAAAAAATGTCAGCATTAGATGAAATTTTAAGGTTGTGTAGACTCAGTGGTTTCCTGGAGCTGGTCTGTAGTTATGAGAACTGATTGTGCCATTGTTTCCCAACTTCGTGTGCAGTGATGAGATAATGACTTAAAATCACCATATTTGTGTATTCACACCATTGAAATTGGCAAATATTACAAATCTAGAACCCCCAAATCCAGAACTGGTTGTTAGACATTTACTAGCTGGTTATGTTTATCAGAGAAGAACTTTTTATCTTTGGCAGGTGATTCTTTGAATTCTACCGAAGGATTCAAAGAATTATTATTACCAAAGATTATTCAAAGATTAGTTATTATCTTTCAATAATAATTATTACAAAACAATTAACTTTCCATTTTCTTCAGACTGTGAATAGGATCCAAAGCTTTTCCCCCATCCAGTAATGTTATAGGTTGCATTGTTTTGGGAACTCTGGACTAGTCAACCTGGGTTTTCATCCTGACTTCATCACTCACTAGTTTATTAACTTTGGAAAAATCTCTTAGGTTTTATGAGCCTTTTTTCCCCCAATAAAATGTTAAGAATATTATCTGACAAGCCTACAACACAGATTTCCTAAGTTTAAAGAAAATACCTTTGAAAGTACTTTATAAAGTCCTTACATGCAAGTCCTTTATATGCAAATTATTTTTTTATCATATGGTACCATTAAAGGAAAGGTAACAATAAAAATCTTCCTACTTTGAATTTTTGACTACAGTACCATTGTCAAAGCCAAAGTGAGTACAATTTCTTCACAAATTATTTTATTCTTATAGAAAATGCTGGTAACATCTCTTAATGCCCACAGAACAATTGTGTAGAGATTCTTTTCTAACAAGAGAGCAACAAAATTGATTTCTATATATTCCTACAAAGACTGCTTTCTGGGACTATTGTGAAAAAAATCTATTATATTCGAAGTTTTTTTTTTTTTTTTTTTTTTTTTTAACTTAGCAGGCAGCATTAGGTGTGAGTTAATTTTGTTCAGACAATAACAGATAAATATTATTCTGCAGTTTCACGACAACATATGCCCCTCCTTACGATAAGTGATATAAGCATTTCTTGGTGTTATAAGCTCAGATTTCATAGAAAAATGGGTGTCCTAAATAAGAATCAGAATTTGTTAATATTTCTACATTCCATATGTCAGTCATTCTTTGGACTGAAAAAGGGAAAAAGTTAAAATCTGTTTCAGCAAATATAAAAATCACTGTCATAGAGAAGATAATGAATGCTCTAAGACGTCCAGACTTTCAGAAAAATGTCATATCTGAGTTGAGAAGAATCTGTGTTTATTTTAATCATGCAGCTCCTTTGCATTTAATTTTTAGGAAGTTTTATTTGAATAAAAATTTAATGACATCATATAAAAGGTTTTTCCTAAGTGTTAATAATATAATACTGGGTATTCTTTCACTATTTCTTATTATTAATTAGGAAAAATGTGTTAAATTTAAATGGATTTGTTTAAACTGTAGAAGTTTTAAAATGTCAAAACGCACTATGACTCTCCTAGAGGGGAGTGTAGTATGAGATGTTTTCCAAATTTATTTGACCACAAAATTATCCATTCAAGGACATTTTGGAGATAGGTATTCCCCAGTGTACATACTGGCAAATCTATTCTAGCCATTTGTTAGGTGACCTACCAAAGTAGTGTGATAAACACCATTAAACATGGTTCAGAAGAAATAATCACTGACTGGATGATGGGAATCAGAGGAGAGTTCATGAAGGAGGCATTTGAGCTGGGCCATGAAGGATGAAGGGAATCTTTGACAGGCAGGGTTGGTAAGTGGGAGCTTTTCAGTTGAAGGAGGCGGCATGACCAAGAAAACAGAGACGGGAAAGCACAAACATTGTTCAAGAAATGGCAAGTGTCTTTTGCTACACCCAAGGGGATCTTCTTAGGCTCAACCAAAGATTTCCCAGATTCACCATACTTGGTTCCAGTCTACTCAGAGGGATGTAGGACAGAAGGGATACAGCATCAGGCTTTCTGCTTTAGAGTCACAGTTAGGATAACAGTGCACGAAGCAGTCTAAACACCTGTTTATATAGCTATCCAGCAGCTCTTTTCCTTGCTCTCCTCCTACAAGTGACAGCTCAGATTCAGGGAAGGTATTGGGCAGGTAAAGGAGTCTCCCAGGCTTGGAAGCTCTATGCCTCACTGGAGCCAGTTACTCTTGTTACAACTCCAGAAACATAGCTTCCAGTATTTCTATAGGGGAAATGCTTAATTACAAGAGTCACTATTCTCAAGTCCAAAGTGTAACTTATCTCCAGGTGTTTATAGTTTCTCCCTATCCAGAGTCATTTATCAGTCAGGGATCATTTAAACCATGAGCAATGTTTCCTATGTAACATAGCTGACATCATATGCTCATTAGATTTCCACAGCAACAGAAATTGAATGTTAACCAAACGTCAAATTCTTATTCAGAAGCTGTGCCCTTTATGAGAGGTGATAACGTGCAAGCAGCCCTCGCTAGCTCTCGGCACCTCCTCCGTCTCTGCGTCCACTCTGGCTCTGCTTGAGCCGCTGCACTGTGGGAGCCCCACTCTGGGCTGGCCGAGGTCGGAGCCGTAGGTGTGGAGAGAGAGGCGCAGATGGGAACCAGAGCTGCTCGGGGTGCTTGCGGGCCAGCACGAGTTATGGGTGGGTGCAGGCTGGGCGGCCCCGCACTCAGAGCGGCCCACTGGCGCCACCAGCCCAGGCAGTGAGGGGCTTAGCGCTCAGCCAGCAGCTGCAGAGGGGACGCCCGGCCCCCCAGCACTGCCGGCAGGCCTGCGCCTAGCTTGAATTCTCACCGGACCTCAGCCGCCTCCCCACGGGGCAGGGCTGGGGACTTGCAGCCTGCCATGGCCGAGCACCCCGTGGTAGGCTGCCATGCGGCCCAAACCTCTCAGGTGGGCACTGGCCCCTGCTTTGCTGCCCCCCACCCCGTCCCATCCACAGCCCAAGGGCTGAGTGTGGGCTGGCGGTGCGGGACTGACTGGTAGCTTCACCTGTGGCCACGGTGTGGGATCCACTAGGCAAAGCCAGCTGGGCTCCTGAGTCAGGTGGGAACTTGGAGAACTTTCATGTCTAGCTAAAGGATTGGAAATGCACCTATCAGCACTCTGTGTCTAGCTCAGGGTTTGTGGATGCACCAATCAGCACTCTGTATCTAGCTAATCTGGTGGGGACTTGGAGAACTTTCATGTCTAGCTAGAAGATTGTAAATGCACCAATCAGCACTCTGTGTCTAGCTCAGGGATTGTAAATGCACCAATCAGCACTCTGTCAAAACAGACCAATCAGCTCTCTGTAAAATGGCCAATCAGCAGAATGTGCTTGGGGGGGTCAGAGAAGGGAATAAAAGCAGGCTGCAGCAGTGGCAGCCTGCTCACTTGGGTCCCCATCCATTCTTTCACTCTTCGCAATAAATCTTGCTGCTGCTCACTCTTTGGGTTGGCACCACCTTTATGAACTGTAACACTCACTGCGAAGATCTGCAGCTCAACTCCTGAAGCCAGAGAGACCATGAACCCACCAAAAGGAATAAACTCTGGACACATCTGAACATCTGAAGGAACAAACTCCGGACACACCATCTTTAAGAACTGTAACACCACAAGGGTCTGCAGCTTCATTCTTGAAGTCAGTGAGACCAAGAAGCCACCAATTCCAGACATATTTACATCTAGGTCTTAAATTCTAAACTGTCAAAGGAGACTGGGGCAAATTATGTGGGATCTTGGATTCCAAACTAAAAAGTTTATATTTAAGTAACTTCTGGTTTTTCTGGTCACTATTTCTTACCCATATAACAAGCACATAAAAAGACATATTTTGGTAAAAAATATGTAAATATGTAAATATTATAGCACTTGAATAAAGTGTTAGAAACTTTGAGAAATTGAAATGCTGAAACGTGTGTAGCCATTTTCAACACATCATTAATCTTCTGAAACAGAACTGTGTTACTTCAATCCATGGAAGTAGGCAGGCTTCCTTTTCCCTATACCCCTCATACCTTAAAGCATCCATATGAAGAATCCCTGAGGCTTCACTCCATAGTTCTTTCAGGTAATGACTGCTCACAGGGCAGAAGGCAGCAGATGAAGACTTTTTTTTTTTTTTAAATATAACCCTCGAGTATTATAGAAAGTTGTGGCACTTTGCATTCGACTTGCTGAAGTAATACCTCATTGTTTAGTAGATTTATCAATGTCATCACCAGATTCCTACATTTCAGAATCCAGTGCCTGCTCAGGAGCCTAGGGTTCAGTAGCCACCTCACCTGCAGCCTGCCTCCTGCTGTAGGAATCTATACTTCATGGCTCTCTCAAGCTCCTACACAACCTACCGAATCAGCTTTTCTCCCAAGCCTGACTTATTAGCTGATTCCCATGATAACAAGCAGCTAGTCCAATAAACTGAGTTAGGCCAATGGGTGAATGGCAGAGGAAGAGCTGCTTTCCTTCCTTCCAGACAACATGCTCAAGCTGGAAATATAAAGATAATGCTCACATGTCACTCTCCCTCACCCCACACCCATGTCATTTATTTTCTATGATGCATCAAATACACGGCTCTATGAACCTTTGCCCATGGGGAGTCACAGCCTAAGGGGAGGGCCAAGCCAGTAGGATATTTCTGAGCTGGGCTTTTGTCTCCTCAAAAAATAAGGGAAGGGGTTTATGTTTCCCTCCCTATATCCCAGCCCATAAAAATCTCCATACCCAGTGCTGATGTATTTGATCCAGTGGTGCTAAGCTCTCCTTACAATGATAATTCACAGTATACAGAGTGGTTTAGATGATTTTTATGTTGGTGTTTGATAACAGAAGCACACTATCAGGAATCCAAGAAAATAAATTTATTAAACTTTGAAGGAAAAAATCCACAGAAATAAAGAGAGTTAAATATAAACTGCCAGACACAACTAGTCATACTAGTGAATAATGGCTTGTGTGGCCACCAAAGTACCAAAATGACATTCTGAGACTGATTGAGGTATTTAGCTATTTTTGGCTATAGAAATGTTGTCAGGCTGTTGTGAAATAGTAAGATAGTCTTCCAAACACACAGCTTTGAATTGAATTAGGTTCTACACTGATGATACTTTATATGAAACTAAATTATGTAGCTCTTGGAGAAAACCATAGCAGCAAAGTAGCAGAACATCTATTAAACATCTATTACAAATAACATGTTGAACTTTAAACACTCAATTCTAGCTTTTCATAGCCCTTCCTGCAAGAAAGGGAATTCAAAATTATCAGGCATTAAGCTTGCTTCCTAAAAAAGGTCTGCGATAAATGGGAAATACTATTTAAGTTAAAGCTAACTTCAAAGTTTTAAGCTTTTTTTTAAAAATGAGAAGTATTCTTCACTGAGATGAGATTCTTCTTTTTCATAAACCTTTTCAGGAAATATCCCAATGCTCTTAAAAATGATGTTTAGGGTCGGGCGTGGTGGCTCACGCTTGTAATCCCAGCACTTTTGGAGGCCAAGTTGTGTGGATCACGAGGTCAGGAGATTGAGACCATCCTGGCCAACATGGTGAAACCCCATCTCTGCTAACATACAAAAAAATTAGCCTGGCGTGGTGGTGCGTGCCTGTAGTCCCAGCTACTCAGGAGGCTGAGGCAGGGGAATCGCTTGAACCTGGGGGAGGTGGAGATTGCAGTGAGCCAAGATCACGCCACTGTACTCTAGCCTGGCGACAGAGTGAGACTCCATCTCAACAACAACAACAACAACAACAAAAACTGATGTTTAGGATATTAAGGGATTGCAAAATAATTTATAAATTATTGAGGTCCCTTCTTTTTCTTCTGAATGCTTGCTTTGAGGCCAGTCCACTCAGAGAGGAAGTAAAAAATGATGAAACTTCTTCCTTTGCTATTTTAAATAAATCCTATAAAAGATTTAGTGAGAAAGAAAGTTTCTTTTAGAGGTTTAAATAATTTTCAGTTATCTGTGGGGACTGAAAACCTTGTTTCTTCTATGTTCTGTTCATCACCATGAAAAATGAGTATGTGTCTGGTTATAGGCTGTGAAACAAAAACCTATTTCTTGAACTCTTTGCTTGATTACCCAGTTAATTTCATTTGATTTGCTTCAACGTACAAAATGCTTCTTGTACCTTATTCCCTTCCTGGATAATTATGTAACAAAACCAAGTTGGGTGTGAACAGATTCTGCTGCAGAGGCTATAGATCTTCTCTCTCACCATCTGCACACACTAAAAAACTCACTCCATGTGCAACTGTAGCACTTAAGCATCTTGGTCAGTATGAACCAGCTACGATTTCTACTTCTCTTAGCATGTATTTTTTTGGCATGAACCAAGATTTGGTGAAGAAAGGTTTTCTTTTTTTGCTTTTACTTCTTTTGGTGCCCGGTAAGTTGATCTGTGCAAACACTTTAAAGTTTTCTGAATTAACAAATATTTGTTTAAAAATTTGCTAAAAAAATATTTGTTTAAAAAAAAATTATGTTCCAATAATGCAGATTACTACAATCATTTTAGAATTGTTGAAGGAGTCTGGGGAGGTATAAAAGGGCTTTGTAAAAAACTAGTTTGTTTTTCTTTAGGTGCATTAGCCAAAACATGAAACCAGCTTTAGACTGTAGTTGCTATACTCCTTAGAGGGGTCACATCAACTGCAGTACACAGTGTGTAGTGTAATATAAAATAGCCATGTTTGAAGTCTAAATTATTAAAAATATCTTTATCAATTTTATGTCAAAATAAATGTTTTACATATCCAAACTATTTTTGCCTTCTTGCTTACAGTTTGATTTTCTCACCTCTAGTTTTAATTTAATTTTTTAAATAAAAAAGCTTTTTATTTAAGAAACAACAAAAAATTAGCCTGTGCTATGGTTTGCATTCAATTTTCCTGAACTGCAAAAGCCACCTGATTTTTTCGCTTTTTCAAAAAGCGTGATTTACTACACATTAAAAACATAGCCATTCAATGCTTAGTATCAAAAATTAACACTCACAATAATAAGACAATCACTGCTACTAAACAGTCTGACACAATTCTTTAAAATATTTACATTGCACAATAGAAATAGCTATCTGATTGAGCATTCTTCTTATTTTTTTAACATCATATTTCAGCATTTCGGGAAAAGGCATTTTAGAATCCATATCCCACCCTGTCACCCCTGCAAAAAAGGTTTAAACATTGTTTTGGTTTAAACATTATTGCCCCAGCCAATTCTTTGCCATTAAATACGTAGCTCTTGGGAAATCAAAGAAAGGCTAAGGCATGATTTTGTTCAGTTGGTCTGTGCTCACATAGCCACACGACGAGAGAAACTCTTTGCCAGGCAAGGGCAAGGCAGTTGCATTGAGTATGAGGCCCTGTGGGGACTGTACTATATGAATGGAGGTATAGTCTGGGACAGGCATCTCAGAACCTGGAATATGTTCTGTTGTCCCAGGCCTCCCAGCAGTAGTGGTAAGGCTTTCGGTGGTGATGTAAATGTCCTCTTGGTTAAAGCTTGGCTCTATGTGTGATTCAACCTTGACGTGAGGAGCCACAGGGATGCACTTTTTGGCATCTGCCTCACAGAAGTAGGCATTGTCCATAATGAAGTCTTCTTGGCAGAGTGAGACCATTTCCAGGTGCATGTCACACTGGGACATCCCTGCCTTATTCTTTTGGCCTGGGGAAAGGACCACACTCCCTGCTGGTGTAATGTCGCTCACCTGGGCATAAAAGTCGATGTTTGCCAGTGAACTTGGATTGCTTAGCTGAATATGGGCAGCTTGATGAGTTGACTCAGCTCCATCAGTAGGAAGTGGTTGTGGCTTGTTTTTCTCTGCTTGGATAACACTGGGCTGCTGAGTAGCAGGGCAAGCATCATGATAAGGTGACTTATTTTGATTCTTCTGGTCAAGGCATAAGAGATCTGCTTCCCCTTTTAACCTCTGTGGCTGAGCAACCTCTGAGGTACCCTCATGTATGTTATTGGCATTGAAATCAGTCTCCAGAATGTCAGGTTCATAACAGCTGGTACGTCCAGAGTCGCCATCCTTCACCCCTAGGTTACTATGTGATTTCTGATGGTCACTGCTTAGAAGTCTGTCTGTGTCTGATCCCTCATTCTTTTCATCTGGCTCATCAATATCTAGCTCAATAAATTCAACCCAAGAGTCATCACTGTGGAATTCGGGTTTATAGCTATCATGAATGGCTAAGATTGTGTTCACCTCCTCTAATTTTCCTTCCTAGAAAATAGAAAGAAAATGAAGATCTATGAAAAGAAACTCATAATAATTAAATGAATTAGCAAATGATGTTCAGAGATTAATTATGGTTACAATAAGAACAACAGTAACAAAACATATCACAAAACATAAATTAGTGCATAACTTTTTATACATATGACATTTTCTTATTTTTAAGAGAGAATATTTTAAAAAATTTTCTCTAGGAGACGAGATACAAGAAAATTGAATGTGATATATATAGCTTACAGAAAACTTTAAACATATGACAGGATTCTTCAGGTGTTAATTAGTACTGGCCACAATTTAGATGAAATTATTAATTACCTTGAGGAGATCTGGATCGATTCCTTTAATCTTTGGAACTGGAACTGGGGGCAGAATCAGCATTTTAATCCTTGAAAACATATAAAATTTTGGTTTTGACATCTTAAAAGCTACATATTCTCAATTATAGCAAAAGATAGAAATAAAATATTGGCAATACTATTACTTTTCCAAATATTCTGGTACTTTATATAAATTGGAGTATGAGAAACAGAAGAAAATATTAGATAGCAAATGAGAAAGAAAAATTGTAGAAGGAAAAAAAAGAACAATTAAAAAACCCGAAAAACCTCATCTGAAGTCTATTAAAAGAAAATGTGTTTTTCCCACAATCCTTTTTTTTCTTAATGCTTTTTTATTTTCAGCCAGATTTAGTATTTGAAAGTAAGACATTTAATTTCATCTGAAGCTGATTTCCATGTCAGCTATAAGGCAATTCCAGTGTACATCTCATCAGTAATTTGTACAGAAAAGAACGAACGAAAAAAGGGTCAATACACATGGAGCCAAGATTACTTGCACCCTTGAAAAAGGGTAGACTTGGGTAGGTTAGTTATATAGTTCATATTAATTATGAAATTATCTAAGATGATCTTATTAAACAGGGTTTTACTACAGGATTCATTTCAGATGGGACAGAGTAAATTTGAACTATCTCTAACTAATCAGTATGGGTTTATATACACAATTCTAGGATGCATTTACATTTTCTGTTGCAAATCTTTAAATTATTTTTCGGTCATAAAAATGAATAAATCATGTATCTATTTTGTACAATTAATAGTGTAATTGGAGTTTATGGTGTTTTTAATTTTTTTTAAAACTTTTTGAGACAGGATCTTAATTTATCACCCAGGTTGGAGTCCAGTAGTGTAATCATAATTCACTGCAGCCTCAAACTCCTGGGCCAAGCGATATTCCTGCCTCAGCCTCGTAAGTAGCTAAGACTACAAGGTAGGCTAATTTTTATTGTTTCATTTTTTGTAATGGAGTCTTGCTCTAGTCACTGCCCGAGCCGTCTGGAACTCCTGGCCTCAGGGCAATCCTCCCGCCCCATCCTCCCAAAGTGCTGGATTTATATGCTATAAGCCATTGTATCTGGCCTGGAGTTTATTTTTTAAAATCAAATTATAGCACTGAAAAAAGGCTCAGATATTATTCCAAACAATTCATTTAACTTTTAAAAAAACTCCTGACTATTCAGAGATGACACTGTCATGAAGAGGTGGTAACCTGATTTTTGGATATCAGTTGCTATTCCACTCAGTGTGAATGGTCAGTCTAGTCCATTCCATAAGGAATACATTCTCTCAATATTTCTACTTGCCATTTTACCTAATCCAAGCAATAAGGGAAATTCCATTTTATAAATTGCATTAAGTAGCCTCTACTACTCAGTGGGGCAAATGTTAAAGCAAATTCTTACTAATGAATTACAGATATAGAAATAAGCAATACAAATTATTAATAATAACTACTCTCATTTTTTAGTGCTTCTGATAAATCAGACGCTGTGGGATATATTTTGCACTAAACTGTGGGTCACTAAATTAAGGTCTGTGGGCCAAATCTGGCCTGTCACCTGTTTGTGTAGATAAAATTTTATGAGAACACAAGCATCTTCATTCATTTCCATATTGTCTATGGCCACTTTCATGCCACAGTAGCAGAGTTGAGTAGTTGTGACAGACACTGTATGGCTTGAAAAGCATAAAAATGTACTCTGACTCCATGAAATCAGTTTGTGACCCCTGCACTAAACATTTCACTTAATCCTTATGACTCCCAGGGAGGCAGATGATATATATGTGCAAAAACTTGGAAAATTAAGGAACATGTTCAAATCATGCACTGATAGTTGGCACAGTTGGGGCTCAAACCCAGAGAACCTGACTCCAAACCAAAACCCAGGTTCTTTGCGTCATGCTGCTGTTTTGCTGTTTTTTTTTTTTTCTTCTTGATTCTGCATCTCTAAATCGATATTTCAAATTCTCAAAAACATAAAAAGATGGAACATAACTCTAATTACAGGAAGCAAAGGTTTCCAAATGGCTGATGTTTGACTTTGTGACGTGTGCTTCTCCTTTTTGAATAGGATGATGCATTCAGGCATGTGCTAGTGGTTTTCTAGGGGTTGTAGTGACCTTATGTCACAGTGGCAGACCATAAATCTAAGGGGCCCAAGCAGGTCATGCAGATGAATAAAGCAAGCCAGTTGCAAAGTCATTAGGAGGAATGAGGATGGTGGCACATTAAAGAATGTGTGCCAGTCCCAAATAGGACAGCTGGTTGTCTGCTGCAGCATATGCCGCCTTGTTCAGTTTCACCACATCTTTCATTTTTTAAAAGATAATCTCCAAATCTGGATTTTTGTGTGAAAATTCTGTATTTTACAAACACTTTGTAGGAAAATCTTCACTCTAAAATCAAAACTAATTAAAATAAAATAAAATGTGAATCTGTAGGCTGAATGTGGCTATTGGTTTGGAAGTTCTATTTTAGGCTGATTCAGTTATTTCTTTCCTCAACTGGTAACAGCTCAAAGGCTGGGTGGGTTGTGTGGTAGGAACCAGTATAGCCTGACTTGAAACTAAGTTTGTGATTTTGTATGACATACAAATAAAATTATAAATTTTGCTAGAGTTGACTCAATTAACTGGATTAAAGCAGGGTGAAGTGGGTTGGATAATGAATTGTGGACTCACAAAATTTCAAAGGCATGTAGGACCTGAAGCCACTTTACAGCCCTACAGTTCTAGGAAAAATCTCATTCTTTGTAGTATCAATTTAATTGTTGGAACTACATGTTCTGTCCATACTTGCTGACAAATATTTGCTACTATTTCCCACTTTCAGTAGAACATGCAAATTTAGACAATGATAAGGGTTTTTATTGGGCAAATGAAAAAAAAGTTAATTCTTTCCTACAGAAAATTCAATTTAGTGCAGGAAAATTGGGAGAACAATAAAGATTTCAAATCAATTGTAGAATCTGGTGATTTTGACTAAACATTATAGTTAAGAATTTCATTATTTATAAAAAGCACTCTATTAGAAGTAATATGTTTTCTTGGAAATCCTACTTTTTGAGAGGATAATTTTTTCTTCCTAATATTGTTAGCTAATATAACTAAACAACATAACAAATTGACTTGGCCTTCACAATGGCTAGAAATTCACAACTAATACTAAGAGCTAATTACTTTATATACCTCGTGAGTTTATCTACTGAAGTTATGTATAAATTTCCCCACCAGATATATAGATTAATAAACTGAAATTAATCAACAGAATAATTTGGTTCTTTTTTTGTTGGCATTACTTAAATACACAAATTAAAAATCTAAAAATATATTTATTTTCCTGAAACAACAGAAAATTGTATTGTGATTTATGATAGCTGCTTTTTTGGAAAATAGAAATGTTGCCAGAAAGTTAGGTGCAAAATGGAATTCTGCAGAATGAATTTTACTTTCCCATTGGTTTATATTATAAAATTGGACATAAAACTCTACTGAAAATAACCCTTTCTGCATTCAGTTAGACTTTTAGCATGCTTGACACTCGAGAACTCTAGTGTCCCAATAATTCTTCTTCCTAAGAAAATTCTATTTTGAAGTTTACAAATGTTATACTACCTTACAAAACAAATTAAAATACTTTAAAATATATTAACATAGATCTCATTTTGATTTATAGATGCCTTTTGGCTTCAGCTGGAGAACCTATTTTCAATTCTAGGTAAGGGGACCAACTGCCTTGGTTAACTGGAACTGAGGGATTTCCTGGCACACAGGACTTGCATTGCTAAAAACCAGGAGAGCTCTAGGCAACCTGGGAGTGTTAGTCACCTTAGTTCTAGGAGAAGAAGCAAGGTTAACCATTGGGACTTTGAAAATACCTTAAACGGGGCCAGGCGCGGTAGCTCACGCCTGTAATCCCAGCACTTTGGAAGGCTGAGGCGGGCGGATAACCTGAGGTCAGGAGTTCGAGGCCAGTCTGACCAACATGGCGAAACTATCTAAAAATACAAAATTAGCTGGGCGTGGTGGCACATCCCTGTCATCCCAGCTACTCGGGAGGCTGAGGCAGGAGAATCGCTTGAACCTGGGAGGTGGAGGTTGCAGTGAGCTGAGATTGGGCTACTGTACTCTCCAGACTCCAGCCTGGGTGACAGAAGACTCCATCTCAAAAAAACAAAACAAAGAAAAAAACAACAAACAAACAAACAAAACAACCTTAAATGTAGGACACTGGCAATCAGTACCAATCATTTTTCCCATATTTTGTTTAAAAAAATTTCCTGTAGTGTGTAGTGAGTTTCTATCAGGAAGAAAAACAGAATAATATAAATAACATATATCATAGCTCAAGGAAAATTTAAAGATTATATAACCCATACCCTCATATTAACCATAAGAATATGGAGGCCTGGAGAGATTCTGGGACTCAAAGAAGGTCAAATAGCAATGACAAAAATGATAACTGGAACTCAAGGCTTTTGATTCCAAGAGAAAGTGGAATGAAATCTCTTTACACTTATAAAGACTTTTAGCTGTGTTTATAAATGCAGGTGAAACACAAAATCATAAATATCCAAATAATTTAAATTAAACCTGAATTTACTTGAACTCATCATCATATGAAGTCTAAAAAATGTTTTATTAGACTTAACTATCTACCTGGGTAGTTTGCCACTTAAAATTTTGCCTGTGTATTGAGATCAGGAGTTCAAGACTAGCCTGGCCAACATGGCAAAACCCTGTCTCTACCAAAAACACACAAAAATTAGCTGGGCATAGTGGTGGGTGCCTGTAATCCCAGCTACTCGGGAGGCTGAGGCAGGAGAATCACTTGAACCTGGGGGGCAGCGGCTGCAGTGAGCCAAGATCGCGCCATTACACTCCAGCCTGGGCAACAGAGTGAGACTCCATCTCAAGGAAAAAAAAAATGTCTGTATATAAGGACTGTATCAGACTCAGCCAAAGGCTCACTGATACTTGAAGTTCTGGAATGAATGGGTAAACTTGTTGAGGACTCGAGGGGAAGAGCTAGCTCTTGGATAAAGAGGTACACATCACGAGGTATGCATAGTCACCAGCCTAAACCTCTTAATGTCCTGTACAAGTCTCCAGATAGAATCTAAACCTCTAAGTTGTCTATGATAAATACAACAAATTGAGTTTTATATAAATGGTAAATATATAACTGGAGATAAAAGTTTACTAGGTTAACTAAAATATCCACTCATAATTTGACAAAGAAAATATCAAATAACAAATAGAAACGCATATGGAAATCTAAACAACCGGCAAAAAATACCAAAGAATACTACTTCACACCTACCTTTGCTGTTTAGAAAATAAGAATACAAATAGCATCACTGTTAGCCCAAATATTCCAAAGATAATAATTAAGAGCCATGGAAAGTAGAAATCTGAAACACACAATAATATTTCGCTCTCAGAATTACAAATAGTTGAAGCACAGTTTACATTTCCCTTTCCCTTTTCACAAAAAATTCAGTTTGTATTCATCTAATAAAGTCACTGATTTCTCTTGATAACCACTGAAACAGAATGCAATGACTTAGTTTTTTTCTGTTTTATGAACATCTCTGTCCACTTTTCAAATCTCCTCACATTAAAAAAACTTCAAAATAAAGAAACAGCATATAGTGCAAAATCAGTGTGTTTTATGAAAACAAACAATCTGCTTTAAGCATATTATGTGTCAAGGGAGTATCATAAAGGTTTCAGCTCTAGGAAAAAAGTGTTGCTTATTAACACACTACCTAAATAATGCCCACTTGGTTTCTTTTCTGCTTTTTTTTAAGTGTGGTGATTATCATAGCCTCTAGATTGAAGATTTATCAAAAAGATGAAGGCAGAGTTTTTATTGATAAATCATGACAGAAACTTCTTAGACACAAAGAACATATATTTTACAGCTATAAATATACATATTTATATCAAATTAAATTATTAAAATATAATAAATATATATCATGTATATTATATACATAAAATTGACAGAAAGATCACTATTGAGCTCCCATCTTCAGGTTTTAGTATACTTTGTATGAGACTTGGGGGAACCTGTTTGTAAAACTTCTATTTCATTCCTTAAGATTAAGTACCTCCCAGCTACTTTGCGGTTGGTTCCCAGTATTCTTACCACAGAGACAGAGGCTAACCACTTTTTCATAGAAATGACAGATGAAATTTATTTTAACATTGCCATTGAAAATGTAGGCCTTTATGCTGAAATAGTCTTTTCTTATTTAATAAGTTATTAAAATCCCCTAGGGAGATAATATAAGCATTTTAAAGAATTGGTGGGGGAGAAAAAATCATTTTTTGTCTTGTAGTGTCTATAATTTCGTATCAGTGACATATTCAGGAAAATAACATAAAGTTAGAGTTTCTTTTTTTGTTAGTAACAGAGGAAAAGACATTTTAAAAAATATATGTTCAGTGAATTAAATGCCACTACACTAAGCTTAAGGGTGTACAGCTATCATACTTTTAAGACCAGAATTGCATTATATCAAATAGTTTGGAAACAAGAAGTCAGTTAACTAGAGTTTAGAGAAAATGGTGCTACAGAAATTTTCATCCTAGTGCTATTTAGTATCATGAGATTCTACCTGTATAGTAAATGCAGAAATATAAATTTATTTTCTATGTAGCTTGTGGTTATCTCGTTAACAAACATATAGTCCTGTAAACGTCTGTTTTCAGTGAAGATAGAATAGAGCCAATTCCCATTTGAGAATCATAATACTCTATACTTTCTGCTCATTATTAATCAGTTTTCTTTATTTCTGTATCTAAAAGTTTTAATTCTTTTATTCTAAATTCATAGGTCCCATTTTAAAAAACTTTAATTATTGTTGTGATTCTCCTACATAGGGTTTTCAAATGTTCCATGTCTCCTTTGAGTATGACTGCCACCCTACTTATTAGCCTTTCCTCTAGGAAAAAGCCATACCTCCACTTTCTAAAACCTATGCAGCTGCTGTTGACTACCTATGCCGACTCAATATTAGGTTTCCTCTTAGATGCCACGTATCTCTCCATCCATATAGAAACATACTTTCTTCCCTAATCATCAGAACAGCTTTTTTTTTTTCCTGATTATAAATTCAAAACAAACTTACTACAGAAAATTTTCGGAACATAAACATATATAAAGAAAAGAATCATCTGAATTGTACCATCTGGAGATTGCCACCGAATTCCTGTCTCTAAACTTTCACCTGTCCCCCGGACATTTCCTGAATGAAAAATTTGGAAACTAAATCTTCCTTCTGCTTTTGCAATGAACAATATCTGTTACAGATATTGAGCTCAAGGTCTCTCACCGTGATATCTGATGCTAATATATTTTGATCTGGACAACACACTAACAGTGCAGGGTTGAATCAACTGTTATATTGACAAAAGCCAGGTTAGCTGCTATTTTAATCTTTTATTTCTTTTACCTTCTTCACATGTAAATTGGTTCATCTGAGGAAGTGTTACATAGAGCACCTCACTGAACTCGCCATAATTTCCAGAGTTTCGTCGTTTGGATCTCACACGCACTTCATATTCCTTATCCACTTTCAATGAGTACACTGGAACTGATGTTGACAATATAGGATCCATCTTTCAAGACAAAATATAAATGCATATTGGCTAAAGAATCAACAACTCAATGCAATAAACACTACAGGTATTCCCCCATTTGCATTCAGAATGGATTTTTATAAAGTAGGTAATATTTTAAAATGCATCGTGAGCATTTGCTATTTAAAGGAAGATTAAGGCAAATGAGTATGTAAATAATCATTTTTTAAATGGATAATAGTTCACAAATTTAGTTTGGTATAAACCCAAATATATGATAGACTCACTTAAAGAAATGCAGCTACAGCTGTGCATTAGTCTTCCAGATAGTTTATAAGATTAAAGCATATTAGAATTACTCTGAATGGCAGAACTATATGTCTACATATCCGGGATATTACACTTTTGTATGAAGGGAGACATAAGAACAGAAAAACAAACATATTTCCACACCAAAATAAATTGTAGCCATAGCAAGTTGTATATCAGTGTTTGATGGAAATTCTGGGTAGTCATTCACATAATAACAGAATTGGAAAAGGTCCTAGAAAAATCATAATTGCCTTTATTGAACTTCCAAATACTTTTATTAAAAGGAACTACATATCTAATACGCTTGTTCTGGAAGGCTTAAAGCCACCACAAAACAGTTTGCTATTTAAAATTTGCAAAGAAAAGTCACAGGAGTTCTTTGGTAAGAAATATCTAGGTCTCACAACCCTTAAGGTTAGGATATTCCTTTACGTTCTCAGGGAAGGGTAGAGTGAGATTGTTAGACTTTTAACACATATTGCTATCAAAGAGATACTCAACTAGTGATGCTATTTTCCTCCAAGTCAAATACTCAAAGCAGGTATTCAATGTGCTTTTCATATATATATATATATATTTTTTTTTTTGGTAGAACACCTTGTTGCTGTTTATGGAAAACTTTAAACACTCGGTTTTTCAACAGGATGGATTTTCACATAAATAAAATTCTCATAATTTGTTTTATTAAGTCAGCAGCTGGGCCTTCAGCTTCTAAAACAAGTTTTTCTTTTACCTCAATTAGTTTCTACTCACAAAGTATCTTTTTTCTGCCTCATGTGTATATGACAGGGTTTGTTTGTATTTTTTATAGGAACTTCTGAATATATGGGATATTTGCATGCCTAAAATGCTTTCTTTACGGCAGGACACTGAATACTGAACTTTATTATTTTTTCTTAGGCTTTTTTTTTTTTTTTTTTAGCCTATGTTTTCATCCTCAAAGCCGTTATTTCTCTGTTACTGTCACCAATACAATTTCTTTAAAGATTTCACTAATAGAATCAAAAAAGGGCCCTCAGTGATTCAAGTTGTGGTCCTCTCTTCATATTCTCTCAACCCTCCACACCAGCAACACCAAACTCAGATTTTGAGTGGCTCCTACTTACGTGGCTCCTATCATACCTAACCCTGTCATCTGCTTGTGCAGGGAACTGTTTCTCATCCAAGTCTAAGTGCAAGTATTGAGGACAGCTGATATTCTAAGTCTTTGCTGGTACTTTTCCCCACTCTGCTCTGCCAGATAATATACTTCTTCTATTATTAATTATATTTCATTGTGCAAATTTAGTTATACAAGCTTTCTATGTTACATTGTAAATTCCCCAAGATAACTCATTATTTTTCATTTCCAAAGCCCAGTACAACATCAGGTATACAGTGGGTGCTCAAGATATGGTGCAGATATCATGAATAATTCCATGCTATCCATTAAGTCTTTAAAAAACTGTAAGTTATTGGTTTACTAGATAAATAGCTGTAAACAACTACACGGTCATGCAAAATGTATTTACTAAAAAGGGTGGCTGGATGCAGTGGCTCATGCCTATAATCCCAGCACTTTGGTAGGCTGAGGTTGGCGAATCACCTGAGGTCAGGAGTTCGAGACCAGTCTGGCCAACATGGTGAAACCCTGTGTCTACTAAAAATACAAAAATTAGTTGTATTAGCTGGGTATGGTGGCTTGTGCCTGGAATCGCAGCTACTCAGGAGTCTGAGGCATGAGAATCACTTGAACTCTGGAGGTGGAGGTTGCAGTGAGCTGAGATTGGGCCACTGTACTCTAACCTGGGGACAGACCAAAATCCTGTCAAAAAAAAAAAAAAAAAAAAAAAAGCACACTGCACACTGCTAAGCAAATTCATATTGCCAAATGGTAACATGAATTCCTGATGCAAGCAACACACACTAGGTTTTCCCCCTTTACTTATAAACCTGTTTTCTGCTTATGATGCCTGTGCTCCATAACCAATTATATTGTTTGTTTCTTCAAGAGATAAATAAATTATTATTGATAAGCCCCTGGTCTTTGTCCAAGACCTTTGCAAATTACCAAACTTATAAAATATTGTAAATAAAAGTTATAAAGAAAAAGTTAACTGATCCCTTTGGTCTACCTAATGAGATTTAGCAGAGGTGCCACAAAAAGTGTAGCAAAGCCATGTTGGGATACAGCCCTGAACAGTTGATTAACAAAGTTACATGCTCACAAGTACCTGGTGCAGGGTGGGAGTTTCAAAGTGGTGGCTCAGTGAGATGTAACTATATGCCATGGGCTTTTAGGGATGCCATGATGGTAATTGAATCGATGAATGCTATCATACTGATTAATATCTTTGTTTTTTTCTAGGTTGTTTAACTTTTTTGTTTCAGGACTCCTTTACACTCTTAAACATTTGAGAATCCTAAAGATTTTGGTTTAGTTGGGTTATACCTATCACTATTTACCATATTAGAAATTGAAATGGAAAAAATTTTAAATCCTAATTTTTAAAATGAAAATAATAAATTGATTTTGTTAAAATAATACATTTTCATAAAAATTATTGTGCTTTCCTAAACAATAAAAAATAGAGTGAGAAGAGTGACATTGTTTTACATTTTTGCAAATTTATTTAATGTCAGACTTGAAGATGATTGTATTTTTATAACTGCTTCTGAATTAAATCTATTAGAATGTGCTATTTTGGTTGATGTAAATGAATAAAACCTGGCCTCACACAGATAAATAATGAGGAAAAGGAGGAATATTTTAATAAACTTTTCACATAACTGTGAACATTTCTGTTTAACAACAGACTAAACTCAAATGATAGTTTCTTAAAGGTTAGTGGAAATATGAAACCTGAAACTCTACCAATGAACTTTTTGTACTTTGTTATATTAAAATTAACCATTCCTCACCAACAGACTTATCTTACAAGAACTGCTAAAGGGGGTTCTTTAGCTGAAAGAAAAGGAGGCTAATTATAACATAAAAACATATGAAAGTATAAAACTCACTGGTAAAAGTAAGCACACAGTCCAATTTAGAGTAGTCTAATATTTTCATGGTAGTATGTAAATCACTTTTATTTTAGAATAAATGTTAAAAGATAAAATTATTAAAAATAACACTAGGTATAATAATTTGTTAAGAAATATGCCATATAAAAAGATGTAAGTGTGACATTGAAAATTTAAAATATGTGTGTGTGTGGGAGGGTATGTGGAATAAAAGTGTAGAGTTTTTTTATGCAAGAAAGTTAAATTGTTATCAGATTAAAATAGCCTGTTATAGCCACACGCACACACAGAAACCTAGGAATACATTTAACAAAGGAGTTGAAATATCTTTATAAGTAGAACTATAAAACACTGATGAAAGAAAATGACAGCTAACGCAAATGGAAAAACATTTCATGCTTATGGATTAGAAGAATCAATATCATTAATATGACTATACTGCCCAAGCCAATCTACACATTCAATGCAATACCTATCAAATTATCAATGCAATTTTTCACAGAATTAGAAAAAACAATTGTAAAATTCATATGGAAGCAAAAAACAGCTCAAACAGTCAAAGCAATCCTAACTAAAAAGAATAAACCCAGAGGCATCACATTACCTGACTTCAAATTATACTATAAGGCTACAGGAACCAAAACAGTATGGTACTGGTTATAAAAGAAGACACATAGATCAATGGAACAGAATAGAGAACCCCAAAATAAAGCGTCATACCTACAACCAACTAATATTTGACAAAGTTGACAAAAACAAGAAATTAGGAAAACACTGTTTAATAAATGGTACTGGGTAACTGGCTAGTTATATGCAGAAGATTGAAACTGGATCCCTTCCTTTCAACACGTACAAAAATCAGCTCAAGATGGATTAAAGGTTTAAATACAAAACCCCAAACTATAAAAACCCTAGAAGAAAACCTAGGAAATACCATTCCAGACATAGGTCATAGCAAAGACTTCATGACAAAGACGCCAAAAACAATTGCAACAAAAACAAAAATTGACAAATGGGATCTAATTAAACTAAAGAGCTTCTGCACAGCAAAAGAAACAACTGAAAAAACAATCTATAGAATGGCTGAAAATATTTGCAAACTATACATCTGACAAAGGTCTAATATCCAGAATCTATAAAGAACTTAAATAAATCAACAAGACAAAAAAAAAAGTCTCATTAAAAAGTGGACAAAAGCCATAAACAAGCACTTTTCAAAAGAACACAAACATGGGCCAACAAGTGTATGAAAAAAACGCTCAATATTACTAATAATTAGAGAGAGGCATATCAAAACCATAATGAGATACTACATCACAGCAGTCAGAATGGCTATTCTCAAAAAGTCAAAAAATAACAGATGTTGGTGAGGTTGCAGAGAAAGGGAACACTTATACCCTGCTGGTAATAATGTAAATTAGTTCAGCCATTGTGGCAAGCAGTTTAGCAACCTCTCAAACAACTTAAAACAGGACTGTCATTTGACCCAGCAATCCTATTATTGGGTATAAACCCGAAGGAATATAAACCATTCTACCCTAAAGACACATGCATGTGTATGTTCATCATAGCACTATTCACAATAGCAAAGACGTGGAATAAAGAAAATGGTAGACTGGATAAAGGAAATATGGTATATGTACACCATGGAATACGACTCAGGCATAAAAAAGAACAAGATCATGTCCTCTGCAGTCACATGGATGGAGCTGGAGGCCATTATGCTAAGCACACTAATACATGAACAGAAAAACAAATACCACATATTCTCACTTATTAGTAGGAGCTAAACATTGAGAACACATGGACATGAAGAAGGAAACCATAGATACCAGGGTCTACTGGAGGGTAGAGGGTGGAAGGAAGGTGAAGATAAAAAAGCTGCCTTCTGGGTACTATGCTTATTACCTGGGTGATGAAATAATCTGTATGGTAAACCCCTGTGACATGCAATTTACCTATAGAACAGACCTGCACATGTAACTCTGAACCTAAAATAATAGTTAAAAAATAAAACAAAAAATATCTTGAGACAAAAATGGAAACAACATACCAAACCTTAAGGGATGCAGCAAAAGTAGTTCGAAGAGCAATGGAATTTCATCGCAATAAATGCCTCCATCAGAAAACAAAGAAAGATCTCAAATTAATAACCTAATATTTTACCTGAAGAAACGAGAAAAAGAATAAACTAAGCATAAATTTCATAGAAGGAAGGAAATAATAAAGATCAGAACAGAAATAAATGAAACAGAGAGTAGAAAATATTGAGATGGTTCCATGGTTTTGTTCTTGGTTCTAGTAATGTGATTATTACGTTTATGTATTTGTGTGTGATGAGCCATCCTTGCATCCCTGGGATAAATCCTACTTGATCATGGAGAATGGTCCTTTTAAAATTACATAAAGCTTTTGAGTTAGCACATTAAAACAGTAGAAAAGATTAACGAAACAAGTTTTTCTGAAAAGATAAAATCAACCAATCTTTAGCTAGACTAAATCATAAAAAAAAAAAAAAGAGAAGGCTCAAACTAAAAACAAAATCAGAAATGAAGGAGGAGACATTACAACCAATACCATAGAAATACAAATGTTCATAAGAGACCATTCTGAAAAATTATATGCATGAGAAATGAATAAATTCCTACACACAACAACCGACTAAAACTTTCTTGAAGAAATAGAAAATCTAAATAAACCAATAATAAGTAAGGAGATTGAATCAGTAGTAAAATGTCTGTCATCAAAGACAAGCCCAGGACCTGACAGCTTCACTGGAAGCTTCACTGGAACACCAATGTTTCTTAAACTTTTCCAAAAAATGGAAGAAAAGGGGATACTTTCAAACTATTTCTTGATGCTAGCATTACCCTAATACCAAAACCATGAAAGGACACTACAAGAAAAGAAAATTATGGGCTAATATCTCTGATAAATACAGATGTAAAAATCTTAAACAAAATGCTAGGAAACTAACTCAAAAGCACATTAAAAGGACCATTCTCCATGATCAAGTAGGATTTATCCCAGGGATGCAAGGATGATTCATCACACACAAATACATAAACATAATACATCACATTACTAGAACCAAGAACAAAACCATGGAACCATCTCAGTAGATACAGAAGAAGCACTTGTCAAAATTCAATATCCTTTCATGATAAAAACCCTTAACAATTAGATATAGAAGGAATGTATTTCAACACAATAAAGGCCATGTATAACAAACTCACATCAGAATAAACAGTGAAATGTGGAAAGCTTTTCTTCTAAGACAAGGAACAAGACAAAGATGCCTACTCTTGCCACTTCTATTCAGTGTAACTCCTCTATTCTACTCTACTCTACTCAATTCAAAATCCTATTCAGAGCAATTAAGCAAGAGAGAGAAATAAAAGGCATCCAAAATTGGAAAGGAAAAAATTAAATTGTCCTTGCTTACAGATGACATGATTTTATATACAGAAAACCCTAAAGACTTCAACAAAAAATTGCTAGAACAGATAAACAAATTCAGTAAAGCTGCAGGATACAAAGTCAACATATAAAAATCAGTAATATTTCTATACACTAATAAGGAACAATCTGAGAAAGAAATAAAAAAATCCCATTCACAACAGCTATAAAAATAAAAATAAAAATAAAATAAAATACCCAGAAATAAATTTAAACAAGGAGGTGAAAGATCTGTACACTGTAAACTGTAAAACATGAAGACAACACAAATAAATGAACAGATAGCCCATGTTCATGGATTAGAAGAACTAATATTGTTCAAATGTCCCTACTACCTAAAGCGATCTACAGACTCAATGCAATCCTTATCAAAATTCCTATGTCATTTTTCACAGAAATAGAAAAAGCAATTCTAAAATTTGTCTGCAACCACAATAGATTATGAATAGCCAAAGCAATCTTGAACAAAAAGAAAAAGGTTGAAATCATCACTCTACCAACCTCAAAACATAATACAAAGCTATAGTAATCAAAACAGCATGGTACTGGCATTAAAATTACATAAAGCAATGTAAAAGAATAAAGTGGTCAGAAATAAATCCACACATTCATAGTAAATTGATTTATCACAAAGGTGCTCAGAATATACAGTAAGGGAAGGATTCTGTCTTTAAATGTTGTTGGGAAAATTGGACATCCACATGCAGAAGAATGAAATCATACCCTTATTTTATATCATATACAAAAATAAACTCAAAATTGATTAAAGACTTAAATGTAAAACCTGAAACTGTACAACTATTGGAAGAAAATATAGAGTAAAAGCTCCATGACATTGGTTTGGGCAATGATTTTTTGGATATGACTCCATTGGGCAAGGCAACAAAAGTGGAAATAGATAAATGGGATTACATGAAACTAAAAGGCTTCTGCACTGCCAAGGAAACAATCAACAGAGTGAAGAGACATTTTATGGAATGGGAGACAATATTTGAATACATCTGATAAGTGTTTAATATCTGAAATATATAAGGAACTAAACCAATTCAATAGCAAGAAAATAAATAATCCAATTTAAAAACAGGCAAAAGACCTGAATATAATTTTTTAAAAAGAAGATATAGAAATGGCCAACAGGTATATGAAAAATGCTTGACATCTTTAATCATCAGGGAAATGTAAATTTAAACCACAATGAGCTATCAGCTCACAGAAGGCATAGAGTGCACAAAGATGTTAGGATGGCTATTTTCAAAAAAAGAAGAGATAACAAGTGTTGGTGAGAATGTGGACAAAAGGGAACCCTTGCACACTATTGGTAAGAGTGTAAATTAGTATATCCTCTATGAAAAATAATATGAAGCTTCCTCAAAAGATTAAAAATAGAACTACCACGTGATCCATTATATTATTCCACTACTAAGTATATATCCAAGGAAAATGAAATCAGTATGTTGAAGAAATATCTGGGCTCCCATGTTCATTACTTATAACAGCCAAGAAATAGAATCAACCTATGTTCCATTAATGGATAAGTTGATAAAGAAAATGTGGTGTATATATATACAATGGAATGCTATCAGCCTTAAAAAAAGAAGGATATCCTGTCGCTTGTGACAACGTGGATGAACCTGGAGGATATTATATTAAGAAAAATGATCCAGAGACAGAAAAATAAATACCACATAATCTCACTTATATGCAGAATCTAAAAAAGTTGAACTCAGAAGTAGAGAGTTGAACGGTGGTTATCAGGGGTTGTGGGTAGGGTGGAGAGTTGAGGAGATATTGACGAAAGAACTAAAATTTTCAGTTAGTAGGAACGAGTTTAAGAAATCTATTGTACAAAATAATGACTATAGTTAATGCCTATGTATTGTATTTTGATTTTCAGTGTTCTCAATACACACAAAAAAATGGTGTGTGTGGTAATGCATGTTACTTACTGTGATAGAACCATTCTACAATGTATCCATATTTCAAAAAAAGTTGTACACAATAAATATACAAAAAATTTTTTGATCATTAAAAAAATTCACCATTCTATCTAGTACTTTTAATGGATCATTTCCCCGTGCATGATTTAATTACATAATACATCAGTCATTTGGAAAATATTGGTTCACTGACTTGTAGATTTTTCTAAATTTCATACATTTTATTACACAATATAACTAAAAAATCACTTTCATTAATATCACCATGAATCTCTTCAAGAAAAGTCTTCAAATATGAAAACACTATCAAGCTCACGGTTGGAGACACAAATTTTCCAAAAAGGCAAAATGAATTGCTTTGAAAAGTCAAATGTTTTCCATGGCAAAAAAGACAGTCAGTTGTTTTTCTTGAAGCGACAAGCTCACCTCATTCTTTTTTGAGAAATGTTTGCCAATTCAAATATGAATAACCATCTGCCAGTTTATCAGTCATCTTCCAAGTAAAAATGGTGCTCCAAGCAATAAAAGCAACTAGTTCAGCTGGCAGCTCAGTCATTTAAGCGCTTCAAGACAAATACAATACCTCAGTATGCAGCAGACATGCTTAATGTGTAATTCCCATATGTCACACAGAATATTAATCAGCTATGTACTCAAAGGTCGAGGCTTAGCAAAATGAACAATTTTTACAGCTTCATCAAGAACATCACACATGAAACTAGCTTTTTCCCCCTTCTTTACTGTCAGTGCATGATGATGAATATAATGACTATTAGTAAAATTTGATCCTACTGCCTTGCTTCATGCTAAGGTGCCAGCAGTGTTTCCAGCATTGCTTTTGTGCCATTAAATTACATTTCAGCATAGTGAATGAAATAACATTTTAGTGTATTGTGAAAACAGTACTGAACTCTCTGAAAGGGTCTCAGGGACCCTCAGGGGTCTGTGGTTCCCACTTTGAGAACCGCCACCTCAGGTATTTAGCACAGTGCCTTCTGCATAGTAGTTATTTCAGTACCTGTTGCTGAATAATGTTTGATTGTAGCTTGGATGTAGACAGTCTTGTTTGACTTAGCATCTAACCAGGCCTTTTATTTGTACCAAGTTACAGAACAGATATCTCAATTAAAATGATTCAGAAAATAGAGCCCCAAAGTCCAGTATTGCAACTACTCAAAGTTTCTCCAAACTTAACTTTCCTCTAATGACAAAATTGGCATCTTTTTCAGTGGTTCACTGAATGTCCTGGTGTCTCAGAATTCTGGGAGTGATCTGTGCCAGGCTGCTGGGCATCACCTGATGAGTGGCCAGAAACTGCTTGGTTTGGCTGTGCCTGTGGCTGTGGTTAGACAGATTTAGAATTAGTTATATCGGGAGCAGCATGATACTCCTGTTTTTCCTCCTGTTATGTGCCATGTGAATTTTATCGAAGTGCTGAGTTCCATATGCTTGGTAAGGAAGAGAGGGATTCAGAGGTTAACCAGTACCATGCTCTCTAATTGCCTACGTAAGAATCTCAGCTTGATTCTTCTCTGAGGTATGTAACAAAACATCCTTCTGAAACCTCTAAGAGACAAATTCCCTTCCTCTGTTTCCTGTAAACACGTATGAATTTGTTTTAATGGGAGTCTTTTGAGTAGCAGCAACTGAAATCATGGGAAAATATTTGGCCATAGTCACTGTTGACTTTGATCACAAACTTTTCCATTTTTATCCACATCCCCAAAGACAGCTAAGTGGCCAGTCTATAATTTTACTCTAAAGTTAAACTGGACCTCAAGAATGAATGGAGAAATAGTTTTCCTTTCCTTCCACAGGCCTCCATATATACATAAGCATCTCCTGTCTTAACAGAATTTCAAGATATTTTACCGATTAAATCATGTTTTCTCAAATAAGAAATTATGGTGCATACAGCATGAACATGTGGTATTAGGTCAAAAGAAAGTCTAATGATAAATGAGAGAGAGGTTGATGAAATAGAAAGAAAAGTCAAAGTGTAAGGTGTAGTGACATCTTACCATTTTCCATTTAGTTTCATTTACTTCTTTGTATTGAAGTTCATACTCCAGAACCATCCATCCTTTCTGAATATCTGCATTGGGTGGTGCTTCCCATCTCACTTGAATATCTGCATGAATCCCAGTTAAACTGACGTTCAGTAAAGTCCAGTTGAGGGCAATGGGTGGATCTGGTTGCACTGTGCAATTCAACAGAGCATTAGTACACAGACAGACACAATTTATTATTAATGGAAGGCATTCTTCTCAGAAGACCAAATTACTTTCTACATTTTTGATCGTTCATACTCTTATTTCTTCCAATATTTTTCTTATTAAAACTTTCACTTTATAAGACAGTAACTTTTTTTTAACTCAAAAGTGACTTGTTTTTAACTTTTAAATAAGCCCTTACAAAAATTCCTTTGGGAGCAAAAAATCTGATCACTAACTATTTTCAAGATGTGCCATGTTTTATATTTCTTTTTGCTCTGATATCATAAATGCATCAGGATTTTGGCAAATGAATTCATTTTTGCTTGAAACTGAAAAAACAGAGTCAGAAAAACCTATGGAATTTAGACATGAGGCTGCTGTGGAACTAGGGGTAGAGAAATCTTTTTTTCTTGCAACTATGTATGGCCTGGGGGCAGATACCTCATTTATCTCATTTCTGTGTTGTTCCCCGAAAGGCTCATCTTTGCCTCACTAATCCGTATTCCGTCAGCTGTACTTTCAAGATATAACAGAATCCAACCATGTCTCACCGCTTGCACCACTATAACCTGGTCCTAGCCATTATCCTTTTTTACTCTTCTTCAATCTTCTCATACAATCTTCCTGCACACTCTGCTAACACTCCCTAGCTTTGTGGTCTTCCTAGCCACATGTGATGTTTTCTTCTGACATAAGAAGGAAGAAGGCATTATGCTAGTCTTATAAGTGGTGACGATTCAGTGTTTTCTGTCTTTATTCTTAACTGTCACATGAACAACTTGAAACACTGTTTTCCTCAGGTTCTATTGATATACTCTACAGTCCCAGGAAAATTTGTTGCATTCTGCTTATTAGGACCTCAAAGACCACAATTTCTCAAAGGCTGATGAAGAAAAATACGGATTTCAAAGCCAGGAACTATGTCTAAATTTATGTTCTAGATAGTTCCCGGTAAATTATTGCTAGTTTTTCTGTCATATACAGAAGGCCACCTAGAGTGTTGCAAAGTGTGCATCCCTAGGGTTGACTGGAGATAACTCTACAGATACACACAGTGAGGAGCTCTTACTGACTGTCAAATCTGATGGCCAAAGAGGGAAGCTCTTGTGTGCACCCACGTGAAAACAGGCTTTATGGTAGAGGAGCATGCTGTTGCCCTCTGGGGTCGACACCACCTTTTTAAAAACAGGGAGAGTCAAAATTTGATGAATCATGACTACATTTTGAAAATTAAATTGGAAGGATATGCAAAATGGCCAAACTACATATGCCGATACAATGGCAGTAATTCCTCAACTTTCTGGATTTGTTGGAGATTCAGGAATCCTGATAATCAAAGCTTAACCCTTTAAAGTGACCAAACTATAAAACTGGTTTTAATGGAAGATTTTTTTTATAACTTATTACTTACGCTACATTTGAAAAATAGAGGATATGAGACAAGGTCCTTTTGGAAAAGGCTTGGTATCACCATTACAGGCATAATAATGACCTCTGCTTTACCTCTACACATACATCTACATGCTGTATTGACAATTCCTGTGAGATATTTTAAAAATATCTGAAACTTAGTATATCCCCAAACAAACCTTTGCTCTTCCTCTCCAAAACCTGCTCTCCTTTCCTCTTTCCCATCTCTGTTAATGAGGACTCAATTCCTCTAGTTGCTCAGGATAAAAACAATGAACTCGTCCTTGGCTCATTTTTGCCTCACTAATCCATATTCCATCAGCTGTACTTTCAAGATATAACAGAATCCAACCATGTCTCACCGCCTGCACCACTATAACCTGGTCCTAGCCATTATCCTTTTTCATTCTTCTTGCTGCATTTGTCTCCCCACTGTACTCCTTTGGTCTTTGTCCCCCTCCAGTCTATTCTCCATGCAATCCTCAAGTGAAATGACGCAGTGATTATCCTAACACATTAGATCACATCACTCATCATCCAAAACCCTCCAAAGGCTTCCTACCTCACTCCAAGTGAAAGCCAAAGTCATTACAATGGTTGGGTAGATTTGACTGTCTTGTCTGTGGCATTTGGTCTCATACCAGTCTCCTCGCTCACTCTGTGCCCACCCCACCGCCTGCCTGCTGTTCACTGAGTGAGGAAAAGCATGCTTCTACTTTGAGATCTTTCCTCTGGCTGTGCCCCTTTGCTGAAATGCCCTTCCCTGAGACACACACATTATTATCCTCTCTAATCCTTCTTTATTCAAATGCCACTGACTCAGGGATGCCAATCCTGAAAACTCAACACTGCAACCTCTTCAACACTCCTATTCTCCTTTTCTATATTTCTCCATAGCATTGTCACTTTCCGCCCTCACTGGGATTAGATTCCACCAGGGAAGACAGTTTCTATCCCCAGTATGGAGAACACTGACTGGCCTGAGAAAAGAACATAATAAATATTTGCTGAATGAACTGAATGAATGACAAATGTCTAACTAATACAGTACTTTAAATCCAAAGAACAGCCCTGTGAGGTAGTACCATACATACATATTTTATGAGGAAGCTGAGGCTTATAATGATTGACAACTTTCTCAAGATCTATTAGGGTTACCTTAGTTCTTTGTTTTCTTTCACTCTCAGCACCTTCTCCCACAACTATTGTGCTAGTTGTAGCTGCCTGTCATAATCTTTTACCTTGATGATCTCAGTCTTTTAACCTCTTCTACCTTTAGTCTGTCCCACTCCAATCTATGTTTCACATTGCAATAAGATTAATTTCTCTGAGGCATTGATAATGAGACAAGTGGTACCGCAAAGCCTCAAGAGTAAAAGCATGGAGGCTGGAGGTTCAAATCCCAGCTCTACCTACTAGCTGTTTTACTTGAACTAGTCCTTTAAATGCCCTGCGCCTCGGTTTCATCATCTGTAAAGTGCGATTGCAAAAGAGGGTTTTTATACCTGACACGTGGTAAGTCTTTGGTGACTGTTAGCTATTACTATTCTCAAGTCATTTCCCTATTTAAATATCCTCAAAGGTACCTTGTGACAGTTAAACTCCAAATTCCTTTTTGGGGCACGAACAACTACTGACGATTTCTCCAGCCGACTAGGAGGGCTTTCTAACTGCTCCTGAGTCCCTGAACATGTGCTATTTGTTACTGCTGGAACTTAGTAGTTACTGAAAGGCAAGTCCACTGCAGTACCTGGCAACACTCACTCATGCTTTTGACCACTGTGGGTAGCCACTTTTTAAAAACTAGGGAGAGTCCAATTCCAGTTCAGAGGTAACTAAACTGTCACCATCTCTGTGCAGCCCTTCCTCATCCCTCAGGCCTGTCAATCATTCACACATTTGGCCACCACCTTTGCAGCTGTGCATTCCACATATTTCCAGGCTAACACCTCTCACACTGCACTGCAATTATCTGTGAACATGCCTGACTCCCTTCTTCGACTGTATCGTACTTATTCTATAACCACCACCACCACCAGAACAGTGCCTGACACATGACAGGTGTTCAATGAAAGTCAGCCAGGTAAATGAGTAGGACTGGTCATATGCTATTGGCAGAGAACAGAGTTAGAACATGGGTTTTAACCCAGTATTCTTGCTACTATCCCATTCTGCTATCCCATTTAGTTTCAGCTCAACAGTTATACCACTGATGTTAAGGACACATACTAAGTTGTCTTTGCAAAGCAATTGGGTTATCTTTACTGCTTGATACAGATCTCTTAATCTTCTCCCTTAAAGTCAGCCTATTAGATTTTATTTGTTTCTATCTGTAACTTCTAGCCACATACTCCTATCTCTTCCAGTCAGCTTATGCCTAGAAAACCACATAAAAGAACAACACATTTGGGAGAAGCAACGAGGAATTCCTATAAGCAACAAATTAGCTTTTGTGGATAGATTTTGAGGCACCAATTTCAGCTACTCAATGTCCTTCTTTGATTCTTTCTATTTTGCTGTTTATACTATTAAGGTATAAACATGAATATTCTAATTATAGTTGTTTGTTTTATTTGTTTTGTTTCCACCTTGTGTCCATATGATGGGCAAAGGATCCTCTCTTTGGATCTTTCACTTAGTTCACTGAGCTGACTGTCTCCAGTATTTGTTCTGAGATCTTATAAACATGTCTTTAAAGTGACTGTGGCTGTTTTGTAAATGTAAAATTCCAGAATGATTATGCTTTGTGATAAAGAAAATCTAGGCTTTGATTATAGCAATGGTAGAGGTCAAAGGCCAACGTATTTCAGTGAATCTGAATATAAGCATCCTATCAAATAATTAGGAAGTAAGAAATCCTAAGAATATATTAAGTTTACCCTTTACAATAGAACATAAGAACACAACACAGCTTCAAAGATATCCTAAAGGAAAAGACTCCACAAGGTTCCTATTCTTTTCTTCACAACATTTACTGCTAGGTTACTTTATGTTAAAGTCAACTTAAGTTCCCCCTGCCCTTTTCCTCTTGTTCACCAGCTGATCCCATCTCCTGTAAAACAGATCTCCACGTATCTATAGAACACTGTTACGAAGTCTTCCTACTTGATTATACTTGGACCTTGCAGGCTTCCCCATTTATTCAGTGTAAAACTATGTCAAATGAAACAAAAACCTGTGATTTACCTATTTCATCAACAGAGAAACACTTTCCATCCACTGTATCACCATTGCTAGTTAGCTTGATACAATAAGGTATCCAGACGGAGGTAAATGATGAATTAAAGTAACAGCTGTTTTCCCCAGCAGAAACATAATCAGGGCATTCTTTCCATTCTTGAGTCCATTCTTGAATATTCCTAAAATGGAAGATTAAAAAAGATTAATTGTTCCAAAAATCATGTTGTAACTGAAGTCCAAGTAAGGTGCTTGATAGTCTGATTCAATAAATTGGAACACAAATATTTTGTGAAGAGGTGTTTTAGCAACACCATTTCCAAGACATATCACATTGGTGGACAATATCATCAGTGTCTGAAGACTGCTAAGAGGCCATTTGGTATTTCTGCCTATGGTAAAACCTTCCGTTTATTGAATGTATATGCTATGCCTGGTCATAAATTGATTCCTATGGTAGGTACTTTATTATGCCCGTTCTATAGATGAAGGTTCTGAGACTTAGGGACATTTTAAAAATGTTCATTAAAACAGTACAGAGAATCACCCCAAACTAGAGAGTCCCAGAGAACAGTGAAAGTTTAGACCTGGCTGTTTTCCCAGCCTATGGTGAAAGAAACTGAGGAGACAAGTTGATGTGTGCTCTGGGCAGAGTGATGCATTACATCCAGCACCAACACTGTGTAGATATAAAGATAAGTAAGTTGTGGTCCCCTAATTTCAGGCTAAAATAAGACTCAAATTCCCATCTGAGTAGTTTTTTGGGCCTCTTATATTCATTACATTGATATTTAATGAGAATTGGTTATGTCTAAAACATAATGACAGACACTATGGGGGATTCATAGATGTCTAAGGAATTCCTCCTGCCTCAGAAGGAAAGAGTAAAAAACGGTATTACAAAGCAATGTGGGTAAGTGCTCATTAGTAGTGCTCTCTAGGGTCCTTAAAAGTTCAGAAGAGGGAATGATTGCTGTGGCTCTTCATGGAAGGCTTCAAGGTGGAGGTGTGTTTTTAGCATTCTTGAAGGATGGGTAAAAGTTTAATAGATGGCAATATGGCAAGGAAGGGAGGAAACTGAGAGGTCAGAGGGATTGAGGTAAGGAAGTATGGGCATGAGTGTGGTAAGGGAAGCAAAAGGCAGTGGAATGACAGGAAAGTTTTCTTAAATTAGAATTGCTGCTTGGGTGAGGTAGTTCATTATCCCCTGTTATTCACTAGCCTATTAATTGAGAAGATAATTTATAAGTCAAAGGGACATAAAACCACGTAATCTGTGGTTGTGGAAGATGAGGTAGGAATGGCCTGTGCAGCCACAGGCTCCTGTGGCTCACAGGCCAGCCTGTGGAAGTTTGGGACCACCCCTCTGTGGGATGGGTGCTGGGCAGCAGTGGACAATGAGGACATTGCAGGCTGTAAGGAAGGCAGGACCTGGAAGGAAGGGATGCAAAGCTGGGAGAAGACGCCTATTTCCTTCTTATAGTTGTTTCTCAGGCTGGTCTGCTTGGCACTAGGAGAAAACTTGTGTAGTATCAGGGGGTACTTGAGACGGCTGCTCCTCAGCTGTTGGAAGGAAATTGGGATTTAAATGGCAGAGACTCCAGGGGCTGAGATAGTGAATTGCTGCTTTGGTTGAGACTCTTAAAAGTTGCATATGCTGGCTGGGTACGGTGGTTCATGCCTGTAATCCCAGCACTTTGGGAGGCTGAGGCAGGTGGATCATGAGGTTAGCAGTTTGAGACCAGCCTGGCTAACATGGTAAAACCCCATCTGTACTAAAAATACAAAAATTAGCTGGATGTGATGGCATGCTCCTGTAATCCCAGCTATTCAGTAGGTAGGCTGAGGCAGGAGAATTGCTTGAACCCAGGAGGCAAAGGTCGCAGTGAGCCAATATCGCGCCACTGCACTCCAGCCTGGGCGACAAAGCAAGACTCCATCTCAAAAACAACAACAACAACAAAAAACAACTGGCATGTGCTTGAATGAGATTCATCTCTGATGCAAAAAGTAAGTGGGCAAAAGGCAGAAGAAAAGATAAGGGTGTGTGTGTGTGTATGTTTGTGTGTGTGTAAGCATGTGTGTATGTAGAGTCAGAAGAAAAATGCTTAAAAAAATTAGGAATAGGTGGGTCGTTCATTGAACTATAGTATGCTTAATTTGATATTTACTTTCAAACTAAGTAAGAGTGCATTAAAGAGAGTAGCTGTAAGAAGATTGCCCAGAAAATGAAGCTTTCACATAATAGAAGGGATATCAAATGTACTTAGCATAAGTGATAGTATAAAAGTTAGAAAACTCAAAGTATTAAGACGTCCCAAAGATGTAGATAGTGCTCAACAGGTCTGGATTTCTAAAATATTAGCTCTTTCATGATTCACAGAATTTCTCAACAGTGCATGTCAGTACCTTGGTCCCCATGAGGACTGTGTAAAAAACCCTGTTTAGATTATCCCAAATCCATGAACTCCACAGGACAAACAAAGCATTTATTTTAAGCATGATGGATCAGAAACAGCTAGTTCAAAACTCTGCTTCCAACCTCTTTCTTTATGAACCAATGTTGAATTTCGCTTTAAATAAATATTTATAACTTATATTTTAAACTATCAAATGTAGACAAGAACCCAAATTAGCTCATAAAACAGATACTGTGTCACTTGCCTTCTCTGGGTTGAATGTCTCTACAGAAGACCCAAATCAATTCATGGAAGCTACCCTTTGCTCTTACTCCCAAAAGTTAAGTGCTTTAGGTTTGCTGCCAGACTATCTTGTGAAATGGAAGGGGTGAGAACCATAGAAAGAGACTATCATTAAAAATAAGAATAAAGAGCAGAAGAAATGTTTTTCATCTAAAGACAACCAACTGGAAAAAATAATAAAAATAAAACCTCATTTATGTTTTTAAGGGCAGCTGTTTTCATGACAGAAAGCTCACATGTTTTTGGCTTTAAATTCAACACTTTTGTTTAAGAAAAATGAAAGTAATAATGCCCTTTCTCCCTACTGATTTTCCACACAACCTTGTATAGAAAATAAAATTTCTCTTAAGACTAGGGTAATTTTTGAAGTGGGGTTAATGGGTATGGAAGAGGTGAGGGATACAACTTTAAGGACTGAGTGTTCACATGCCCAGTTCTTTTAAAAATACAGCTTTTACATGCAAGGAGCTGAGAGCAGAGCAGCTCGAACATGCTTCCCAGAGCCTCCTTTTGCCATGCCTGTAATGTGCATTCATCCCGAGTCCCCTGCAAGCTCAGAGGCTGAATTTGGCACTATCGCCATCACAGGATGGCAGAGACTGTTTTGAATCAGCTGCTTTAACATGTGGAGGCTGCCTCTTCTGCCAGCTACCTGGCAAGGAGCAGAGCCACGCAGAACACACAACTGCCTGTAGGGCTGTGCCTGAAATGTTGTGTTGACAGCCTGACATGTTCACATTCCATTGTGCTTTAGACAGGCCAGGCCAGCAAACTGAAACAACTGCACCTCCCACTGACTCTGGTTTTGGATAAAATCCACAGTTTTATTTATGTGTCAGGGATGCGAAGCATGTTTCTATAGTTTCAGGAGTTGCCTGGCAACTGAGTTCTAAGAAACAATGACAAGAGTCAGAAAGTGCATTTGTATTGTCTTCTTTGTGAAGTGGGCAATGAGAAGTCAAATATATCTGTACACTAATCAGTCCAGTCCAGTCCTGATACTCCTAATCCCTCAGTTTTATCCTTCTTCGATAAACTGGGCTGTGGGCTCATAGTATTTTGGCTAAGATATTCAAAATAGTTATATTTTATAGAAAAAACACAAATATCTAATTTTGTAAGTTTGGGTTGGCACTTAATCATGAAGTTGTACTTACTCTCCTGGGATTCCAAACACTATCAGGGTAAAATCTAAGACATCTTTCTGAATATGTCTGAAATTTTCCCTCTACCCAGTCACACTTTCAGCAGCATCCTTGGTAGTGTAGATGCTGGATTTGAACCAGGGATGCTGAAATGACTGGGGTGTGCATAAGATGCCTGTGGAAAGAGTTATGTGACGCTGATTGATGAGGGCAAGGGACATATATTTATCAAGGCTTCATTCCTTTCGATTTCTCTTTTTGCTTATATTCAAATTTGGTAAATACTGAGGTAGCAAAAAATTATTTTCATAAAGTGGGCCCAGCTTAAGAGGTTATTCTGCTAATTTTCTTTACAGTTTGGCTAATTGTGCCTGTACAAATAACATAACGATTCCACACATTTCAAAAGTGTCATCAAACATACTAACTTCATGTCCGAATGTGTTTATAGAAATCAACTTTGTTTACAGGCCCCAACCTCTTTGTGGTGTCAGCCTTAAGGAAAAATATAGTATAATTGGTGCCCAAACATTTCATCTTCACTTCACTTCACTTCATCCAAGAGACCTCTCTTACACTGAAAGGTGAGGAAGGTCCACTTGGTTGTTAACTCCAAGTATTTTTTTATCTGCAAATTAAGCAGCAGCTCTGCATTAAAATGGTCTTATACCAATAATTATAATAATTTATTGGTATAAATGGTCTTATACCACTTATAGTCATCTTTATAGTCCAGGAACTGGATTGCTATATCATAATTATTTTTAAATTATCACTATACTACTGATAATAAGAATATCAGCTACAATTTGCTGAGTACTTATTATGTGTCAAGTACTCTGCCAAGTATTTTTCATGGGTTATCTCATACGATCCTCACAAGAAGCCACGAGGCAAGTCCGTTATCTCCTTTCTGCAAATGAGGAGGCTGAGTTGTACACAAACTGGCTAATTTCCCGAGTATTCCTTGGTGAGAAAGTGCAGAACTATACTGAAGTGCAGGTTTGTTGGCCCTGAGTTCATACCCTTAACTGTTGGCTGCATCTTCCTTCCCTTTCCCAGCTCTTCCGTGGGATAGACAATATCATCCTCCGACTAACGAACACCTTGAGCCAAGGATAAAGGGTCCTCACTAAGCCTGCATCTTGGCTTAGGCATTCTCTGGGGGTTGGGTGGAAAAGAAGAGATAATGAAGTGTTTAAGCCTAAAATGTATAAAAGGTAAAAATATACAGAGTAAGAGTAAACCAAAAACAAAAATAATGCCAGGTGAAGGGGAAGAAATAAACAACTTGGGTGGTACCTATATTGAGAGGTGTTTGTTTCACCCTTCCTCTGTTATTTTAGAGGATCACTGGTAAAAATGAAAAAGTACTACAGTCTTTTACTGAATATATTTAAGAGAAGGAGTGTATTATCTGGTTAGAAACCAAGCTACATCTTTTAAAACATGCATCTTTTCAAAAACACCTATAGCTTTCCACCACAAATAAAGTAAAATTCAAAGCCTTGCCCTTGTCTACGAGGTTTGGCATAGTCAGTCCCTAAGTAACTCTCTGATCCCTTCCCATATCACTCTCCTCACTTTCAATCTTGTGTCTTCAGTGCTGGCCTTTTTCATCCCTCGAATAGGCCAAGACTGCCTCAGGGACTTTGTACTTGCAATTTCCTCTGCCTGGATAGCCTTTCCCCCAGATATTCACGTGACCTGTTCCATTTCACTTATGTCTCTGGTGTAGGACACCACAATAGAGAGGCCTCCTAGGATCACCCATTTCAATATCACTCAAGCCTCTTATACACACTCTCATCCACAGGCACATGCCCACGTGTATCCATACACACTCTCACTCATACTTTGACACACTCTCATACATTCTCATGCACACACACAAACTCCCAAACACTGCTGATATGCTGCTTTCTGGCTTTATTTTTCTTAATAACCTATATTACTAGTTGACATTTTATTCAATTTTTATTGCCTGTCTCCCTGCATTGGAAGGAAATCTCCATGAGACCAGGGATTTTGTCTTTTGTAATCACTGCTATATCTCCAGGGCCTAAAATAGTACTCAGCACATAGGATAGGCTTAATTAATATTTTTTTCAGTAAATGAGTGAATGAATATTCATAGATTACATAAATCACAACAAATCACTTCTATTTCCACACTATATGTGATTCAGTGTACTTTAGTAGGTACATCCATGGAGAGGAAAATTGGAAAGGCATGAGGGCAGCACCTTCTGGTATAGAACAGCTGTATGGGTCCTAGGCTCTTTGAACCATGATGAACCGCATCTGTCCAGTGGCATGAAAAAGTCTCTCGCTCAGGTGAACGACACTTGGTGAATTTAGGCTCCTTAGAAGAGTCTGCAGAATAAAAAGAAAAGGCAAGGCATGAAATCAGGTGGGTCATATGTGATCCTAATGAGACACGTATTTAAAAGTGTGTGAAGAAACTACTGGGATGAAGCCAGCATATTCCGTGTCTAGGAGGTGATGCCGATGTCTTCCAGAAAAGCATTTTTCCTGTGTCAGTTTTAGAGCTTGTTGCTTACCATTGTCAGCCTTTGATTCCAGATACAAACCATTTTGCCTTTTATTTCAAGCATTTTGTAGGACCTGTTTAAGAAACGAGAGCTAGAGATTAGAATTTGGGTATAGGCAGTTCATCTGGCTTCCAGATGTAGCAGTGAGGGAATGGGGAGCGTGGTAAGGAAAGGGAGAACAACTAATATGCTTGTGTTACTGAGCTACTGTGTAGAATATGCACCAGCATTGTTGTGTAGAAAGATGAGAGGCTAGGACATTTATCTATCACTCCCAGTACCCACTGGTTGAAGGGAGCCTCAGAGATGTTCACCTCCATGCACTTCTAGGCTCTACCTGCACATGAGCTGAGGGTCTTTGCCGAGGCAGGCACCTGAGTGTGCACCTGAGTGGCATAGTGGCAAATGGATGCCACAGATGGTTGTGCTGACATCAGGTGGACATGGGGGATGTAGAGTGGGAACCACAGGATGCACTACAGGGCCATTTTTCTTTTCATAGATTTTTGATAAAAGTCACGTATGTTTGCATTCTTTTAAAAGATTCAGCCAGTAAACTCATTAAATAGATGCCAATTCTAAACAACTTATACATACATATGTATTAATTCTAATTTGAGAAGTAAGTGCAGAATGCCTTTTATGTGTTAGGATTTTAGCCAAAATTCCTCTGCATCTATGAAATCTGCTGCTTTAGATGTACAACAGACAGGTATGAAGCAAGACACATGTTTATATATCGATTCTCAGTGTTCTGATGTTCATGGCCATTTTGGAGATTTCTTTTCAAATTTCTGTTCTTTTCCTTATTTTTTTCTCCTTATATGATTAGCCTTCAATCAGATTGTAAACTTAATCTAAAACTTTCATTCCTGGGTATCAGGGAGGCTCTCAATCTTAAAGTATCTTTATCAATACTTTGAAAGATCACTTAAAAATAAATAATATGAAGCAAATGCATGAAAACTCATGATTCCAAATTCCAGGTTACATACCTGATGTTATGAACCAAAAACATGCCTCTTTTTTTCCACTAGCAACACACTCATAAGGGATGGAACGTTATAAACCTTCTAAACAAATCCATCACTCAGATTCATTCAACAAACATTATTAAACACAAATTTTGTACCAGGCTCTGTTCTAGGAATAGAGAAATGAACAAGTTGATAAAAGTTGGTCCTTGTCTAGTTTCCATTCTAACAAAGGCAGGGATGTGGGGATCCTATGTAGAAAAATAAGCTGGGTCAGGTAGCGTGATGCCTTCAGCTTCGTTCTTTTTGCTTAGGATTGTCTTGGCTATGCAGGCTCATTTTTGGTTCCATATGAAATCTAAAGTAGTTCTTTTCCAATTCTGTGAAGAAAGTCAATGCTAGTTTGATGGGGATAGCGTTGAGTCTATAAATTACTTTGGGCAATATGGCCATTTTCATGATATTGATTCTTCCTATCCATGAGGATGTTTTTCCATGTGTTTGTGTCCTCTCTTATTTCCTTGAGCAGTGGTTTGTAGTTCTCCTTGAAGAGGTCCTTCACATCCTTTGTAAGTTGGATTCCTAGGCATTTTATTCTCTTTGTAGCAATTGTGAATGGGAGTTTGCTCGTGACTTGGCTCTCTGTCTGTCACTGGTGTATAGGAATGCTTGTGATTTTTGCACATTGATTTCATATCTTGAGACTTTGCTGAAGTTGCTTATCAGCTTAAGGAGATTTTGGGCTGACATGATGGAGTTTTCTAAATATACAATCATGCCATCTGCAAACAGGGACAATTTGACTTCCTCTTTTCCTAATTGAATACCCTTTATTTATTTCTCGTCTGATTGCCCTGGCCAAAGCTTCGAATACTATGTTGTAAAGGAGTGGTGAGGAATACTATGCAGCCATAAAAAAGGATGAGTTTGTGTCCTTTGTAGGGACATGGATGCAGCTGGAAACCATCATTCTTAGCAAACTATCACAAG
>NW_012100209.1:5230353-5231070 GCF_000951045.1 Mandrillus leucophaeus | reverse complement strand
AGTATGATTTTGGCTGTGGGTTTGTCATGAATAGCTCTTATTATTTTGAGATATGTTTCATCAATACCTAGTTTATTGAGAGTTTTTAGCATGAAAGGCTGTTGAATATTGTTGAAGGCCTTTCCTGCATCTACTGAGATAATCATGTGGTTTCATCATTGGTTCGGTTTATGTGATGGATTACGTTTACTGATTTGTGTATGTTGAACCAGCCCTGCATCCCAGCGATGAAGCTGACTTGATCAGGGTGGATAAACTTTTTGATGTGCTGCTGGATTCAGTTTGCCAGTATTTTATTCAGGATTTTTGCATTGATGTTCATCAGAGATATTGGCCTAAAATTTTCTTTTTCTATTGTGTCTCTGACTTCAAACTATACTACAAGGCTACAGTAACAAAGACAACATGGTACTGGTACCAAATAAGATATATAGACCAATGGAACAGAACAGGGGCCTCAGAAATAACATCACACATCCACAACCATCTGACAAACCTGACAGACCATCTGACAAACCTGACAAAACAAGCAATGGGGAAAGGATTCCCTGCTTAATAAATGGTGTTGGGAAAGCTGGCTAGCCATATGCAGAAAGCTGAAACTGGATCCCTTCCTTACATCATATACAAAAATTAACTCAAGATGGATTAAAGACTTAAATGTAAGACCTAAAACCATAAAAACCCTAGAAGAAAACCTAGGCAATACCATTCAGG